>NW_022639712.1:21073-22755 GCF_010583005.1 Odontomachus brunneus
TACATATATACTTATATATTTATATATAATGTAACAAATATTGGCAAATGAAATTAGGTATTTGTAAAATCATTTTTTTCCTGCAAATTGTATCAATATATAATAATCAATATATTTACATTTAAGAACAAATTAACGATAATAAAATTATCGTGCCGTCCCAACAAATTTGTGTTATTTATATTAATTTATCATTACATTTGCCAAAATATTCGATTCAGCTTATTCAAATAAAATCAACTAATAAAAACTCATACAAACCAATACTATAAAATATAGCACGAGGCAGATGGGAAAGGTATTTGCCATTATTTCTACTAAACATATTTCTTGCAAAGTGTATTGCACCATCTGAACAAAACTGAAATTCGATTACTAGTGAAGTTACACTATCTGGACCAAAAAAAATAGAAATATGCTCCAATGGAATTATAAAAGAAATAGTAATATACAAAAATGATATATAATACTTGTTTTTTCATAAATTAACATTAAATTATTCGGTATATATTGAAAAATGAAAAACACTAATTATACTAATAATCTATAGGCTTACTTGTGTACTCGTATTTGATGTTCGACTACTCTAGCTATCTTCTTATCTATTTCATTTTCTTTTTCCCATTTGTTCTGAACGAGGTTTTTCATCAAGCAGATCAAGATCTTCATCTGACCGTTAGCATGCTCCATGAAAGTTGCTATAAGGCAGTATGCACACGTCGGGATTGAAACCATAAGGATTCCCGCTATTGACTGAGATATAAACAGTATCTCATAAAGGGGACTAACTTGTGTGTCGATGAATAAATAATTAACTGGACAGGCCAATGGTCTAATCGTGACATTTTGATCGTTCACAATCTTTTTCTGAGATAATGGCATTATTATATGGTACATAAATGCGCCAGAGTACATAAGGCTTGCACAGATAAAAATCAGGAACCTTGCAGATTTCGCGCACTTGAACATAACATTACGCGCATCCATACTGAGGACATTTTTCCAATCTTCTTCAACATGCTTCCAACATTGTCTGATTCTACTATTGCGAAATAGAAGAACATCATATTGAAAGGAAGCCATGATAACGTATAGGAGAAGAGGACTCATCTGTAGTCGCACACGCACTGATTTTTCCAACAGCCAATAAATGCCACCGGGTATAAAATCGCAGGCCAAAAGAAAATTGGTGCTAAAGTTTAGAAAAAGATTGTAAATTTTTCGGAATAAGGATATTTCTTCGTTTTCGGATGGCCAGACGCCTATTGCGAGCATGAGATTACGGGTTGGTTGCATTACATATACAATATCATTCTGACTATATATGTTACGCGACATTTCTTTATAAACTCTGTCTAATGTTTGACGATACTCACTGACTTCATCTGTTACGCAACTTACACTTAACACGAAATCAGAACGCGAGCTGAATCGCAACTGATCATAGAAGCGCAATGCCGGCCGTGAAGTCAACTACATTGCTCCCATACGCTTGCGCGTTTAAAGAATTCAAACGTTGCGTGCGAGAGATCGGTAGCGCAATAAAGTCTATAAATGAAGTCGTAAATCCTAAGAGACGAGATTTTCTTCTGTGAAAACTCTTCTTAACCTTCCGATATGTGTCCGTCGACCTTTGAGGCAAATAAGAAAATCATAGTGTTTAACTTTGTCCTTTTCTGCTT
>NW_022639712.1:22765-25354 GCF_010583005.1 Odontomachus brunneus
AACATTTACAATATTTAATATATAAGAACATATAACTCCTATATTGTTGGTATTCCAATCCTACAATAAATAAATAAATAAATAAATAAATATATATATATATATATATATATGTACATATATACTTATATATTTATATATAATGTAACAAATATTGGCAAATGAAATTAGGTATTTGTAAAATCATTTTTTTCCTGCAAATTGTATCAATATATAATAATCAATATATTTACATTTAAGAACAAATTAACGATAATAAAATTATCGTGCCGTCCCAACAAATTTGTGTTATTTATATTAATTTATCATTACATTTGCCAAAATATTCGATTCAGCTTATTCAAATAAAATCAACTAATAAAAACTCATACAAACCAATACTATAAAATATAGCACGAGGCAGATGGGAAAGGTATTTGCCATTATTTCTACTAAACATATTTCTTGCAAAGTGTATTGCACCATCTGAACAAAACTGAAATTCGATTACTAGTGAAGTTACACTATCTGGACCAAAAAAAATAGAAATATGCTCCAATGGAATTATAAAAGAAATAGTAATATACAAAAATGATATATAATACTTGTTTTTTCATAAATTAACATTAAATTATTCGGTATATATTGAAAAATGAAAAACACTAATTATACTAATAATCTATAGGCTTACTTGTGTACTCGTATTTGATGTTCGACTACTCTAGCTATCTTCTTATCTATTTCATTTTCTTTTTCCCATTTGTTCTGAACGAGGTTTTTCATCAAGCAGATCAAGATCTTCATCTGACCGTTAGCATGCTCCATGAAAGTTGCTATAAGGCAGTATGCACACGTCGGGATTGAAACCATAAGGATTCCCGCTATTGACTGAGATATAAACAGTATCTCATAAAGGGGACTAACTTGTGTGTCGATGAATAAATAATTAACTGGACAGGCCAATGGTCTAATCGTGACATTTTGATCGTTCACAATCTTTTTCTGAGATAATGGCATTATTATATGGTACATAAATGCGCCAGAGTACATAAGGCTTGCACAGATAAAAATCAGGAACCTTGCAGATTTCGCGCACTTGAACATAACATTACGCGCATCCATACTGAGGACATTTTTCCAATCTTCTTCAACATGCTTCCAACATTGTCTGATTCTACTATTGCGAAATAGAAGAACATCATATTGAAAGGAAGCCATGATAACGTATAGGAGAAGAGGACTCATCTGTAGTCGCACACGCACTGATTTTTCCAACAGCCAATAAATGCCACCGGGTATAAAATCGCAGGCCAAAAGAAAATTGGTGCTAAAGTTTAGAAAAAGATTGTAAATTTTTCGGAATAAGGATATTTCTTCGTTTTCGGATGGCCAGACGCCTATTGCGAGCATGAGATTACGGGTTGGTTGCATTACATATACAATATCATTCTGACTATATATGTTACGCGACATTTCTTTATAAACTCTGTCTAATGTTTGACGATACTCACTGACTTCATCTGTTACGCAACTTACACTTAACACGAAATCAGAACGCGAGCTGAATCGCAACTGATCATAGAAGCGCAATGCCGGCCGTGAAGTCAACTACATTGCTCCCATACGCTTGCGCGTTTAAAGAATTCAAACGTTGCGTGCGAGAGATCGGTAGCGCAATAAAGTCTATAAATGAAGTCGTAAATCCTAAGAGACGAGATTTTCTTCTGTGAAAACTCTTCTTAACCTTCCGATATGTGTCCGTCGACCTTTGAGGCAAATAAGAAAATCATAGTGTTTAACTTTGTCCTTTTCTGCTTTGTAACTGGTGATTGCAACGTTCATCTGGAAGTAACAGTTTTCATCACGTTACATAAAGTCCTTCTATTTGTTCCACTGCTACAAATGCACGTGACAGTGTTTCAGTGTAAAAAGATTTCTTTTATACGTGTAGTCAGAGTTAAATTACTTTCGAACTATACGTTTTTTGTGTTACAAACAGGTCATTTTTATATTGATAACAGGAAAAGCTACTTTGTGGAAAAAAAATATTAGCGATATAAATGCGATTACATGTGAGCTCTTTACGCGCTGAAATCATATAGAAATATGTAACTTCATACTAACAATAATGCAAATTCTGCTATGAGAGAAGTATATTCGGAACAAGATTTTATTATGTATTTATACAATGCACTAAATATTTATATTTTATAAATATATATTACTGTGATGCTCGTTTTTTATACCAACTAATGACCTTGTCTTCTCGAGATACACGTGCACCAAGTTTTAATAGAGGCTTTAGATATATTAAATTAAAACTCGCGATAATTTTAAGGATATGCGATATTAACATGTCCTTTTAGTTTTTTTTTTTAATTTAAACTTGTTATACTCAATGTTATGCTCAATTGTTTTTCATATTTTGAGATGTTTCTGTTTTCTATATTATGTCTATATTATATTATATTATATCTAGTTTTCTATATTATATTATATCTAGATACGATGATAATTAGAAACGGAATATTTGATTTGGTAATTCACAATAGTTTACTGCTTTTTTAAACTTGGTGAAAGGCCACGTCAGAGCTTAGGTGATTTGAACTT
>NW_022639712.1:25364-25914 GCF_010583005.1 Odontomachus brunneus
GTACGATTCTCTAGACTTTTCTCTTTAACTTACATCTTGCCAATAAAATTTTTAGGAACAATTTTTGCAGACATACAATTATTCAAATATTCACCTTATAAATATTCCATACAAACTTACAGATATAAATAGAATTTTACAATTCTTCGTTAACTCTGTCAAATGCAGATTTTGACCGACGAAAGCTTTTATTGGCACATATATTGACACAAATAATTGTAAGACAACACATTTTTAAATAAGTAAATTAGAATTGCATCAGAAGTGTATTGGGAATGTAGTTCAGTACAAAATATACAGATTAATATTGTTAAGTCACGACATAAAAAAATCATACATTTTTGTCACACCTTATATATATATTTTTTTTCTTTTATATAAAAATCCAATTATTTATTTATTTAATTAATTATTTATTTTTTGTAATAATCATTTTAACTCAATTTTTATATTATTAAATGAAACTTTTCTTATATAAAATTGAATTATGTTAAGTAAAGAACATCTTGTTTTATTTTTATATCAATAATTATAAATTGAAGATAAACCA
>NW_022639712.1:25924-39116 GCF_010583005.1 Odontomachus brunneus
TTTTCATATTTTGAGATGTTTCTGTTTTCTATATTATGTCTATATTATATTATATTATATCTAGTTTTCTATATTATATTATATCTAGATACGATGATAATTAGAAACGGAATATTTGATTTGGTAATTCACAATAGTTTACTGCTTTTTTAAACTTGGTGAAAGGCCACGTCAGAGCTTAGGTGATTTGAACTTGACATATTTACTCGGTTACACTTTGAAGCATGTTAAAGTGCTCCAGATGTTTTAATAACCTAAAACATTCATTTAATTGCTATTAATTCTTTCATTAATATTTATTTGGTTCTAAATAAGAAACCATGTATAAGATAGAATCTTCTTACGTCGCCAAACGTTTTCAATGATAGTTCCATGATTTTGCCAGCGGAAATCTTTGGTGGATAGTTAGACATGATCATTATCAAAAATACACTGCGCATTATTTTTCCGGAAGATCATACTATTCGAGCTCGCGGGATTCAATTGCTAATTTTTCCGCTTATTATTTTTTATCATGTATACGTAACAACGGCCACAAATCTTTATTTATAATATCAGTAATAATGTAAGACACAATTTCCCTTTTATATAAGGTATGTCAGAAAAGTAATGTAACGTAACTTAAAAAGAAAATACGATGTTAAACTGAGTAAATCAAACCCATTAATTGGATTCAGACACAATGCATTTGCGCCAAGAAAGTTGCTACTTTTAGAAACACATTCCAAAAAGTAAATAATTGTTAATTTAAGTTAAATCAGTAAATTGCCAATTTTTGAACCAGAGGCACAGTTCTTTATTAATTATATGGAGATAATTGGAGCGTATAATGATCATTGTTTTGGATATTTTTGCTTGTGCAGACCTTAGCATGAGCTACTTCTCTCTATGTCGTATAGCTTCCAATTGACACCCGAAAATTAATTGTGATCACTTGTTAAAACGTGTTCATATTTGCAATAATTTTCGCATACACCTTCCCTATATTCAAATCTTCTGTACAAATCTCCTTCAAAACATAAAGGTACAAGTACAGTTCCTCAATCATCATTAACTTTATTAAATCTAAATTTTGACTGACGGAAGCTTTTATTAATACTTGCACTGACATAAACAATTGTAAAACATGTGTTTAAAGTAGTAAGTTAAAATTGCACCAAAGGTGTACGCAGAATGCAGCTGTCAGCTCAACATTTGATTTCATCCTATTGTAAAAACAAAAAGAATCATTACTTTTCTGACATACTTCGTATTTCCGTTTAAGATATATTAATTATTTATGTTGTATAATAATGAATTTAATATAATTTTTGTAATATTAAATGCGACTTTTTCTACATAAAAATAAATTACAATAAATATAGAATGTAACATTTAATTTTCATATCGATAACTATAAACTAAAAATTAAACATGTAATATACTTTAATCATACCTGGTCTTTAAATTGTTCCCCAGTATAACAAAACAGAAATAAATGTATTGTGACGTTTATAATGTTTAACACATCAGAACACATAACCCCTAAATTACTGGTGTTCCAATCCTACAAATAAGTATACATATATTTACATATATAAATAAATAAATATATATATATATATATATATATATATATATATATATATAATAAAAATAAGTATAATTATATATTCATAAAATCTGTTTGTCTTTGCAACTTACATCACCATGTAACCAACAATTTAAATTTACTAATCAAATAAGCGATAGACAAATTACCGAGATATTTTATCGAACTTGTGCTACATATTAATTCTTTGTTATATTTGTCGAAATATCCAATTTGCTATTTTATTAAAATTAACTAATAAACTCATACGAACCAATACTATAAAAAATAGCACGAGACAAATAGTTAAAGTGTTTGTCATTAAATTTGCCAAACATATTTCTTGCATAGTGTACCTCACCATCCGAACAAAACTGAAATTCGAATATTATTGAAATTATATTATTTTTTGGACCAAAGAAAATAGCAATAATGCACCAATAAAAGAATTTTTAAAAAATGTACGAAAATAATATATAGTTAGAATTTTTTAACAAAATTAGCATTGAGTTGTTCACTATGCATTGAAAAATGAAAAGCATCAATAACTTTAATAATTTACAGTTTTACCTTTGTGCTCATATTTGATGTTCGACTACTTGAGCTAACTTTTTGTCTATTTTATTCTCTTTCCTCCATTGCTTTTGTGCGAGGTTTTTCATCAAGCAGATCAGTATCTTTATCTGACCATTGGCATGTTCCATAAAAGTTGCTACAAGACAGTATGCACACGTTGGAATTGAAACCATAAGCATTCCTGCTATTGACTGAGATATAAACAATATCTCGTAAATGGGACTAACTTGCGCGTCGATAAATAAATAATTAACCGGACAGGCTAAAGGCCTAATTGTAACATTTTGATCAGTTACAAACTCTCCTTGAGACAATGGTAAGATTATTCGATACATAATGGAGCCAGTGTACATAAGAATCCACAGATCAGAATCAAGAATCTCTCAGTCTTCGCGCAATTGAACATAACATTACGTACATCTATGCTGAAAACATTTTGCTAATCCTCCTCGATGTGTTTCCAGCATTGTCTAATTTTATCATTGCGAAACAGGAGAATATTATATTGGAAGGTATACATTGTGACGTAGAGGAGAAGAGAACCCATCTATAGTCGCGCACACGTTGATTCCTCCAGTAGCCAATAAATACCACCGGTATAATCTCATATGTGAGAAGAAAATTGATGTTAAAGTTTAAAAACAAATTATAAATTTTTCGGAATACGGATATCTTTCCATTTCGATGGCCAAACACCTATTGTAAGTATGGGATTGCGCGTTGGTTGCATAACATATAGGATATCACTCTGGTTATATACGTTTTGCGTTATTCTTTTGTAGAGAGACTCTAAGAAACGTTCTACGACACTCACTGACTTCAATCGTTGTGCAACCTACTATTAACTATTAATGTGAGATCTAAACACGAGTTGAATCGCGACTGATTGTGGAAGCGCAAAGCTACTCGAGAAGTCAACTTCATTGCTTCCTTACGCATACGCCCTTTAAAAAGTTAAGCATTGCGTGCAAAAAATCGGTAGCAGTGAAGTTTGTAAACGCAGTGAAGTTTGTAAAATCCAAGGGATGAGATTTGCTTCTATAAAAACTATTCTTATTCGCTGGTGATGGTCGACTTTTGGCGCAAACAGGAAAACAATGGTGTTCAACTTCATCCCTATCTTAACTTGCAACATTACTTAACATTTTAATTTGCGATCGTAACATTTACCTGTAAGAATAATAGTTTTGATTACTTTATATAGAGTCCTTCCATCTGTTCTACTTTTACATATGTACGTAGTAGTAAATCGCTATACAAAAATGTCTTTTATACGAATAGTCATAGTTGATCAACTTTAGAACTACATGTTTTGTGTAACGAACAGGGCATTTTCTTATTGGAAACATTGAAGGGATCGTAAGACAGACAACAATGTAAATGCGATGTCTTACGATCTCTTTACGCGTAGTAATTTGGTTGGTAATATGTAGTTTTACACAAACAATAATGCAAATTTTTCTATAAAAAAGATATTACCAAAATTTTATGTCGTATACATTTATATATATACACTGCACTAAATTTTACAAATATCTATTACTGATACTCTCTTATACAAACAGATAACAATGTTCAAAAAATAAAATATAAACTCCAAGTTTCAACAAAGACTTTTTATTTACTGAGCCAAAACCCACCTGCGGCGGTTTTATATAAACGTTATTAATATAATATATTTTTGTAGTAATGAAAAGCTCAGAAATCGTATGGTTAAATGATAACGATTATAGAAATTGCCCGTGCGTATTTGATTTAGTAATTGTATACTAACTCAACACTATATTGAAGCTTGATAAACAGTATATGTCACAGTTTTGATGATTTCATCTTGACATATTTACTGGATTATACTTCGAAGCATATTGAATATGCCCCAGATGTTTTTATAATCTAAAACATTTATTTAATTCTCGTTAATTGTTTGGTTAATATTCAGAAAGAAACGATGTATATAATAACGACGTGTATATACATTTCAGAAAGAAACGATGTATATAATAAAATCTTCTTACGTCGCCAAATGTCTTCAATGATAGCTCCATAATCTTGCCAGAGCAGATCTTTGGTGGACAGTTAGACATGATCATTATCAGAACTACACTGCGCATTTTTTTTCCGGGAGATGATATCATTCGAGCTCGCGAGATTCAATTGCTACTTTTTCCGCCTATTATATTTTTTTATACGTAACAACGGCCACAAATCTTTATTTGCAATTTTAATAATAATGTAAGACACTATTTTTCTTTCCCTATAATGTATGTCAGAAAATTAATGTCATATAATTAAAGAGAAAACTTTGTATTAAAGTAAATGAATTAAACCAATTGACTGAAATACACATTGATCACAATGCATTTATGTTAGTAAACTTTCTATTTTTCACACATTCCAGAAGATAAAAATGTCTATTTAAATTAAATGTCTATTTAAATTAAATCGGTAAATTGCAGATACATTGATGAAACTTGAGGTACAAATTTTATATGAATTACGCTGAAACAGTTAAAAAAGTGATGATCAATGTCTACAATTAATTTTTACTCGTACACGTTTTCTTAGGTTTCATTAAGTTTAGCATGAGCTTCTTTCTGTAGCACATAACTTCTGAATAATAATCAGAAGTCAACTCTAACTCCTTTTATAATGAGTTCTACAATGTCTGGATTACTTTAAAATTATTTGTATGACTTTAAATTCTTTTCTTTGACGTGCTTCTTAATTGTCAATAAATTTTTTCAAAATAATCTTTGTATATGACGAGGATTATATAATCATATTTAAATCTCTCTTTAGTAGTATAAAGATACAATGTTCCTCAATTATCAGTAATTTGTTAAATGCAGATTTTGGCGGACAGAAGTTTTTATTAATACATGCATAAATAAATAACATAAATAATTGTAAGATTATATATTTTTAAATTAGTAAGTTGCATCAAAGGTATATTCAAAATACAGTTTTCAACATTTACTATTTTTATAATATATTTAAAAATAAAAAAGGAATCATTACTTTTTTGACACACCTTATATTTTTTTATAATATTATTTTTATTACCAATTATATATTGTATAATAACGACTTTAATACAATTTTTGCTTTAGTAAATGCGACTTTCTTTACAAATTCGAATTTCTTTAAAAATAAATTACGTTAATTGTAAATAAAAAATATTTTGTTTTATTTTTATTTCGGTAGCTATGAATTGTAGATTAATCACGTATAAATCATACCTGGTCATTAAGTTGTTCATCAGTATAACAAAACAGAAATAAGTGGATTGTGACATTTACAATATTTAACATATAAGAGCATATAACCCCTATATTGTTGACATTCCAATCCTAGAAGTAAATATACATTTAACTTACTTTCCTATTAAAATCAACTAATAAACTCATATGAACTGATAAATTTATATAAACCAATACTATAAAATACAGCACAAGGCAAATAGTTAAGGTATTTGTCATTATTTCTGCCAAACATATTTTTTGCATTATATATTGCACCATCTGAACAAAACTGAAATTCGATTACTAATGAACTTATATCATCATTATCTGGATTAACAAAACTAGAAAAATGCACAGATGGAATTACAAAAAACATTAATATATATAACATTAATATATGGAAATGACATATAATGTGTTTTTTAAATAAATTATCATAAAATTGTCCGATATTAGAAAAAAAGAAGCACTCCAATTACATCAACAATTTACAAGCTCACCTGTGTACTCGTATTTGATGTTCGACTACTTCTGCTAACTTCTTATCTACTTCATTTTCTTTTCTCCATTGCTCTTGAACGAGCTTTTTCATCAAGTACATCAGGATCTTCATCTGACCGTTGGCATGCTCCATAAAAGTTGCTATCAAACAGTACGCACACGTCGGAATTGAAGCTAACATAAGTCCCGTCATTGACTGAGATATAAACAGTATCTCGAAAGGACTAGTTTGCGCGTCAATAAATAAATAATTAACCGGACAGGCCAAAGGTCTGATTGTAACATTTTGGTCGGTTACGATTTTTCCCTGAGATAATGGTAAGATAATATTGTACATAAATGTGCCAGAGTGCATCAGACCTCCACAGATCAAAATCAGTGTCCTCGCAGATTTTGCACATTTGAACATAACATTACGCATATCCATACTGAAAGCATTTTCCCAATCCTCCTCGACATGCTTCCAGCAATGTCCGATTCTATCATTGCGAAACAGAAGAATGTCATATTGAAAGGCAGTCATAATGGTATAAAGGAGAAGAGGACCCATCTGTAATCGCACACGCGCCTACTCCTCCAGTAGCCAATAAATGCTACCGAGTATAAACTCAGAGATAAAAAGAAAATTGGCGATAATGTTTAGAAAGAGGTCGTAAATTTTTCGAAACACAGATATCTTTCCGTTTTTAGATGGGCAGATACCTAAAGCGAGCATGAGATTGTGAGTTGGTTGCATTGCATATATAATATCATTCTGACTATGTACGTTACGCGGCATTTCTTTAGAAACTTTGGCAAATCTTCGGCAATACTCACTGACTTCATCTGTTGTATAACCTACTGTTAATGCGAAATCTGAGTGCGAGCTGAATCTCAACTGAAGTTGAAATGCAATGCTAGCTATGAAGTTAACTTCATTGCTTCCATATGTTTGCGTGTTTGAAAAATTCAAATGTTGCGTGCGAGAGATCGGTGGCATAATAAAGTTTGCAAATAATGTAGCAAACCCCAAAGGACGAGATTTTCTATTCTTATCCGATCGTGTTTCGACCTTTGAGGTAAATAGGAAAATTGTGTTGTTTAACTTTGTTCCTTTCTGCTTTGTAACTGAAGATCTCAATGTTCACGTGAAAGTACCAGTTTTCATTACGTTACGTGTAGTCCCTTATTTGCTTCACTGCTACAAATGTAGATGGTAGTATTTCAGTATAGAAAGATTTTTTGCACTCGAAGAGTCATAGTTTGATAACTTTCGATAAGGATAGACGACGAAATCATGTTTAAACCATATGTTTTGAAGAGTATTTTGTAACAGGATAAATAATTGAAGAATAAAAGCACTATTCTTAATATCCTTGTTATTCCGCTTTTATTTTAATGTTAAATATATTTATATATGTTAAATATATTTCTACTATGCCAGTGATATTTCACGATTTGGGTATGAAGTATATTTTCCGCAAAAAATTAAACTATCAAAAAAATGTAAGACGGAATTTGATGTCAATATTAAGAGGTTAAAGTACGCATAATATAATTCTTCGTACGAAGCAGGATAAAACAAAGGATCATAATCTTAAAAGTAATAAGATAATTTTCGTTTTTTAAATGTTAATGTTTTCTGCAACTCATTTCTAAAAATTTCTCTAAAAATTGTCTTTAAAAATTTATTCTAAAATTAAAAATTACACGTCGTATAACATGTTCATAATTGTTTAAGAAAATTTTTATATTTATAATTTGCGCATTGGAACAAAATCGTACAAGAGATTCTGTGTTTCTAATATCTACATATGCTTACCTGGAAAACTTTAACGTCATGTAAAGAATAGCCGGTATGCTAGCAGTAGAAGTAAAGAACTTCGAGATTGTTATTGCACATATCATTACATGTTATATAATTTTCACTTCTGGCTGTTAAAGCGATGAACTTTCTTTAAAAAGGAAAATTATACGTTGAAAAGATAATAGAGCAAATAGAGCTGAAAGAAACTTTGTTTATGTGTCGTACAAGAGATTCCGTGTTTCTAATATCTACATATGCTTACCTAGAAAACTTTGACGTCATGTAAAGAATAACCGATGTGTTAGCAGTAGAAGTAAAGAACTTCGAGATTGTTATTGCACATATCATTACTTGTTACATAATTTTCACTTCTGGCTGTTAAAGCGATAAACTTTCTTTAAAAAGAAGAATTATACGTTGAAAAGATAATAGAGCAAATAGAGCTGAAAGAAATTTTGTTTACGTATCGGACTCTGCAAATTTCTTTCATAACATTTCGTATTAGAACACTACGGAGATTTGCTATGAAAAATGTTAGATTGATAGAGATAGAGATAGTATCTTCATTTTTAATATGTAAATGGCTTAAATATAGCTTATATATTAAATATAGATATATAATATCTACATTTAAAGATAATTTGAACGAGTACTATACACATTGCTAGGTTTCAAGTATACTTTTTTATATATATTTTATAAATAAATATAATAAAAATAATATAGATATAATACACACATATTTCGACAACTCATTATTTCACATAACGTTATTTTTCTTTATGCACTACGTAAGAGCTTAATTAAACTTACCACGATCTCTAAAAATATCTAAAAAAGAATAAACTATATTCTTGTTTCGATAATTACTATTTACTCAGTAACCGTGCAAAGAATGTTGAAATACACGACAACTGATTTAATTACCTAAAACATGTAATATAAATTTCATATATTTTAAATTTCACATTCTTTAATGTCGGTGAACAATACGTCCGCTTGAAAATTAATAATATTCGGATAATGTGACTCTTTAAGAGCCAACATGTACTTCTCTTACATCGCCAAAAGTCTTGAAAGAGAGGACGATAAATTTGCCCGCAGTGGTTTTCAGCGGAATATGTGATATAATTATTATTAGCACCATATCACGTGCTTTTTCTGCTGGAAGACGATACCATCCTAGCATATGTGTTCTCCAAGCTGCTTCCTCTGCCTGTTATAATAAGATAGTATGATGACTATTTTTTATATATACAATATTTTTCTCTTGTATCACACATCTAAATTATTTTAATCGCCATATATTCCTGTATTTTCTAATATGGTGCAAATAATTCATTTTAGTGGCAAACGTGGTTATTAAAAAAAAACAATAAAATTGGATAAATAAATAAATAAATATATATATATATATATATATATATATATATAGTCACTATCGCATTATCTCTTAAGGGCGGATTCCTAAAATAATTTGAATAAGAAAATCCTAATATAAAAATGGCTATAATACTTTTCAAATTATAAACGATTTAAGTTGACCAATTCTACTGGCTAAAGTACGGCACAACATACAGTGGTACAGGTGCATGCACATGTCATTCCTTTTCCAAATATTGATTGATTCTATACATACAACAATATATATAATAATAATTTGCCTTTACATAAACATATCGCAATAACAATCTCGTCAAAATGTTATGAATAAAATATCACACGATATTATGATTACATCATTTATAAGAATCAGTAAGCTGTCACACATTTGACGTTTCTTTCAGGGATTTACAACTAATTTCATATCTTATGCAAATTTTCATTTATGTGCACGCACCTGTATCATTGCGCTGTACCGTACCTGAGCACGCGTACTTTAGCCAATTTAATTGGTCGACTTTAACCGTTTATAATTTGAAAAGTATTAACCTCGCCATTTTATTAGAATTTTCTTATTCAAATTACTACAGGAATCCGCTCTTAAGAGATAATGGCAGTAGTGGCGGTAGTGGCGGGACACCCTGTATATATGTATATATACACACACACACACACACACACACACACACACACACACACACACACACACACACACACACACACCCAAACACACACACACGACATCCATTTACTGTCGCTGTTATATGTTTACCGGCGTAACAGAGAATAAAAATATTAATTGCATCGGAAACCAGAGCAATGAGAAAAGTACACATATTTGCGGTATTTCCATCTCGCCACTCCTGTGAACATGTATATCATATTCCCGACAAATCACTAGTAATTGAGTTTTGCAATTTTATACATATCGCATGAAGTAATATGTGCATGATGTGTGCATAATGAAATGAAAAATTGTATTCACCATTGCAATCTGAACGTGCGCCTACCATGAGAATACAGTATCCTACAAGACACATCATTATGGTGCAACCCAATATCTTAAACAAACTACTATGTTGCAAAGAGTCTTCTACTAGATATAAGAAACTGAAAGCAATTCCATCATTAACACTTAACAAGTCAAGAGGGAAAAAGAAAATAGAAAAAGACACGAACTCGATAAAACAAGTATCTCACTTTCGTATTCTAATTTGAAGCTCAACGACTATCGATAACCTTTTGTCCACATTTTTTTCTGTGCAGGTCTGCTCGTCCACAAGCTCCTCCATTAACATTATTAAGATCTTCATTTGTGCACACGCGTGCATCACGAGAAGCGCGGCGAGCCCATATATCACGATCGTTACGGAATACATGACGAACCCGCCGCAAAGCTGTAGCAGGGTCATAATTTCATAAGCGGGACTGCGCTGTTCGTCAAACAGAGTGAAATAACCCGCGGAAGCCAACGGCCTGAACGTGACATTCTCATCAGACAACTTTCCCTTCGTTAACGGCACAATCGTATGGAAAGACAAACCGGCGCAATACAACATGGTACAACAAACGGTAAACATATTTCTTCCTATCTTCGCTTTTTCTATCATAATATACCTCGCACTTGACATCGCGACGAATTTCCGTCGTCTTTTATGTGTCTTAGGCAAGTCCTGATCTCATCTTCGTAGAGGATCAGAGTACCGTATTTGACAAGTGCAATAAATAAGTAGATTATAGGAGCAATCATAGTCAATTTAGCATGCTCTTCCTCAATATAGAACACACAATAGAGAAAACCAGGAACGACTATGACGCACATAAGGGAGCAGCAGATTGTTATTAGAAGTATTTTACATATCATTTCAACGGCGGACAGGTCCCTTTCGAGTAAAGGCCAAACACCAAGTATTCGTAGAAAAAATTGACTCTGTTTAGTGACATATTCTATATCTTGCTCGTAATACTTATTTGTACCTGCCTGCGAAAGTGGTCTCTTCATAGCGAATGAAAAGAGAAGTTTTGAAAGAAGTTAAAAAATTAATTAAAAAATGCGTTTCTAATTTATAATTCTCGATAACACATCGAAAAGTACCGACGATATTCTATACGCTCCAAGTATTTGCAAGTCGCGAGCTCGCTTGCTTTTACTGATCGCCAGCAAACACCGAGATCGACTGATGCGAGCATGCGAAACGTAAGTATTAACAGAGCTTGCGCGCATTTTACACATTAATATTCCAAGTCTGGAATGAGAGAAAATTCAAACAGCTGCTACACTGCACTACCTCTGTTTTAAACTTGAACTCTGAAGGGACGTCTACATTGGAAGTAAGCAGTAAGAAGTAGGAAGTAAGAATAAGAAATTGACCAATCATAGTTGATTATTCTTCTCACATTCGTCTGTGGTTGGTCAATTTCTTACTCTTGCTTCCTACTTCTTGCTATTTACTTCCAATGTAGACGTCTCTTGAAGGGTTGACTCTACGAGGGTTGACTTTCTAACAGACAAGAAATTTTAATACAAAGGGAAAAACTGAAAGAGACGTTCTATATATATCCGAAGTAACTTTTAAATAATCATACCTCTTATACCTCGTGGAGTTTCACATTGCAGTAACTAATAATTTACTCGACATCAATAAATCTGGTATTTAATTTAATAGTCGACTACAAACACTTATCCAAAAAATGGCAGATTTACATTTTTATTTTTGGTTTTATTTTTCCAAAAATTCACAGAATTTCAGTGGCTTATCACGATCATTTTGGTAAGAAAAGTGGAAGTGCATCATAGATATTGGTGAAATGTAATGTTGATTGATTAATGTGATATTACCATTGCATATCTTGCATTTATGTCCGTTAGATTCTCAGTCACAAAAGCGGATTCAGTTCGTTACAGTTCGAAGCATATTAAAATAAGTCACAGCTGTTTTAAGAATCTGGAAAAACATAGAAATATTTTAAAAATAAAATTTCATATTTAAACAGGAAATTTTATAATTGCCTTCACATAATTTTTCGTACCAGATTCAAACGCGATGAAATAGTACATTATTAGTCAAATTATCTTAAAATCACAAATATAGGCAATATAGAACAATATAAATATATACAAAAAAGAGATTATATAAAAATATAATAGTTCTAAGAAGTATAAACAAACATTTTTTCCAGTTTATCACATAGCGATAATTGCTTTGCGTACGAGTAAATTATACTAATTATATGCTCTAATTTGTTTTCTTACATCGCCAAATGTCTTGAATGATAGGACGAAGATTTTACCAGCAGTAATTTGCATCGGCATATTAGACATAATCATCACTAAAACGATTCCACGTGCCTTCTTATCCGGAAGACGATACCACTCGAGTTCGCAAGATGTGATGGCTACCTTCTCCGTCTATCGTTTTAAATAGAAAGTTATAATTCCTAAGCTTTCGTGAACAGGTGGTCTTAAATGAGTAGTACTAAACGCATTAAGATATATATCGAGTGCACACATTTATGCTGCACGCATGACTACAATTGCATATGCGTGACCGAAGAGACAAACTTACAATCTCATTATATGAAAATATACCTGCGTAATAAGCTGCTCGCCCGTATAACAGAATAGGAACGCATTTATTACCGCAGCAAAAAATGAAATAAAATAAGAGGTCATTGCTATTGAATTACTATTTTCCCATTCCTATAAAAAAATTCATGTAACATTTCTATATTACGTGTAACAACTACTGTAATGAATTCGCCGATAAATTTTTGTTGACTATTTATTGTGATTTACTTTGTAATACTTGTATTGTAATACTTTAGTGCTACCGATATTAAAATGAATAAAATTACACACCATTAATATGCAATAAGACACAACACAAATTATTATTGTACCCCCTATTATCTCTATAAACATCATAAAATGAACAGTACGCTCCACCAGCTGCAGAAAGCTAAAAGGAATTTATCGATAATGTGATATTGTCGTGATAGTTTCACGTAAAAATAAACAAGTAAAACATGATCTAATAATCATGAACACACCTGCGTATTCGTATTTGATGCTCTACAATAACACCTAGTTTCTTATTCACCTCTAATCCGTCTTGTTGTTCCTTTTCAACGAGA
>NW_022639712.1:39126-43029 GCF_010583005.1 Odontomachus brunneus
AATGTGATATTGTCGTGATAGTTTCACGTAAAAATAAACAAGTAAAACATGATCTAATAATCATGAACACACCTGCGTATTCGTATTTGATGCTCTACAATAACACCTAGTTTCTTATTCACCTCTAATCCGTCTTGTTGTTCCGTTTTAACGAGATTTTTTAGTAAATTTACTAAAATTTCCAACTGGCCGCAAGCATGCATTACGAAGACGATGAGGAGACCATATATACTAGTCGCGATCGAAATAGTGACTACTCCACATAAAAAGTGCATCGCAAACACTATCTCATAGATCGGACTGGATTGTACATCGAATGAAAAGAAATATGTTGGATAGGGTAAAGGTCTGATGGTAATGTTTTGTGGGGTTACGATCTTCCCTTTCGACAAAGGTATCAATGTTCGAAACGCAAGTCCACTGCTGTATAAAAAGACCGCGCTAATCATAGCCAAACGTTTTCCGATCCTAGCAAATTCTAACATCGCGTTCCGTGCGCCCGAGTTGTCAACCTTCTTCCAATCCTCTTCGAGGAACTTTACACAACGTCTGATTTGATCTTCATGATTTATCAAACTATAATATTTGATTAAAGTCATGAAACCGTAGAGCATAATTGTAGTCAAACGAAGTCGAACGCGAGTTCTCTTTTCAAATATCCAATAAAGCGCACCGGGTACCAGGGCGAAATAAAGGAGAGTATATGAGACAGAAATTCGCAGGAACTTGCTAATTTTCTCGCAAGCGGACTTTTGTCCACGGAAATTTGGCCAAACACCAATTAAGGATAAAATGTTGCGAGTTAGTTGCAAACTAATCTTAATGTCGTTCTGGTAATGATTATTGTGTGGCACCTCGCACATTCTGAAGATCGCTTTGCGACCCTGCTATGCAAAAATTACTTTATTCTAACGTTTGATTGCACCGGAGAATGATGTACTAGATACGAAACGGGTAACTCGCGAGTCAAATCAGGACTGATCGTTGAAGTAAAAGTCCGCGATAGGGTAAACTTGCCATTAGAATGCGCTTGCGCGCATCAAATCTCTAATGTTGCGTGAGTCGGAGAAGTTAAACGTAACAAAGTTTGTAAAGCAACTTGCTTTTGTGAGGTTCGATTTTGCTTGCGTCTAGAAAGTATTTTTACACGCTAGCTTTTACATCAGATAGTGACTCCATCGGACTTAGCTTCTATATCCATTGAAACCGCGTAATTTTAATCATGAAATAATAAAGTAATGCAAGAAATAGTAAAATAATAAACGATGATATTTTACAAAAATTTCTCTCGAAAAGTCATCAATTGAAAATTAAAATTCACATTAGAAGTTAAAGGTATATAAAATATGCGTGTGTAATTCTTCATACGTATAAACTGACATAAGTGGTACAAAATTAAGGAAAAAATAAAAATTTTAAAAGTAATATTTCAATTACTACACTACATTGTTTCTATTTTAAATTTCAACTGTCATTTAAGAGTTAACTTTCCAGCCGAGAAGAAGTTCTACAACAGGAGTAAAAGATTGAAAAAGATTATGTACATCTAAAGTAACTTTCAAGTAATTTAATTTCTTCCATATATAGTAGAGATATATGCTGAAATGTTACCACGTAACTGGAGTAATATTCTTTATACAAATATGAATCCGGTATTAAATTTAACAATCAGCTACAGATATTATTTTTTAACTGTGATTGAATTTTTCGCTTATTTCGTGAGAAGATTATTTTGGCTAGCAATTTTTAAATGTCACATACGTTTTGATGACTAGATAATTGATTAATATAGTATTTCCATCCTTCATTTTCCGTACTTCTTTTACATTCTCATTGTCCCATTATACTCTCGATTACAGAAGCGCATTCAACTGATTACACTTCGAAGCATATTAAAATATGCAGCAGCTATTTTAAAAATCTAAAAAAAGTAAAAAGATATCTCAAATTATCAACTTCACCATTAATGATATATCAGAAAAAGAAATTATAATTAATTTTATATAATCTATAATTTACGTTTCAAAAATAAAATAATATCGCATTAGTCAGATTAATTTGACATCATGTATAAAAATAATTAATTTTTAAAAAAGTTCATTTTACATTTATATCTGGTAATTCGTAACATAAACAAAACATAATCAAGCAATTTGTCTTTTGTCTATGATCGCCCGGTTTCGGGTATCCGACAGAAGCGACTGCAGTCGCGTGAAACGATTGTGTAAGCGTAGTGCTTTTTCGCGACGAAAATGCGATTTACTCCACAGGAGTACACGGACTTGATTATTACCTATGGGCTAGCGGGAGAAAATACACGTGTCGCGGCTTGCGTTTATGAGGAACGACATCCCGGGCGTGCACGATATCCAACGGCAAAAACAATTTTACGTACAATGCAACGATTTCGTGAAATTAGGTGTCTTGTATATAATCATGGTGCGGGTTGTCCACGAGTGCGTTGTCGCGTTCGAGATAAAGAGAGGGTTCTGACCGCGTTTAACGATGACTCTGGGACCAGCGCACGCCATATGGCAAGAGAACTGGGACTCTCGCGGTATGCGGTGCATCACATTTTACGTGTGAATGGATTGCACCCGTACAGTTATCAGCGTGTGCAACAACTGCTGCCAGGAGATGCCACAACAAATAATTAATTTTTGTGAAAGTATTGTGATTATTGATTTTTATATTCGCGGTATTTTTATTGAATTGTAACCGTCAGCCATCGGCAAAACACGTAGTTTTTCTCGCGCTGTACCATCGAGATCTATCTTTCACGGACCATAATTTGTGGACCGACGAAACGACTTTTACGCCAAACGGCGTATTTAATACGCCTAATTTTTTACATTGGGACGAAGAAAATCCTCACGTTGTCCGCGAAGCGGATGACCTAACCAAACCACAAACCCTAAACCAAACCAAACCAAACCAAACTAACCAAACCAAACTCAAACCCAACCCAACCTAACATATAACCCAACCCCCAACCAAACCAAACCCAATCCCAATCCAAACCAAACTAACCAACGTCGTCTGCGTTCCAGAATCGATGGTCTATCAACATGGCGGGAATCATGCTTGATCGCGGATCAAGTGGTATGTGTGAGCGATAAAAATAAAACAACTTTTCTTTCGCCACTAAATCTAAGCATTCTTGTCAATGATTTCCAGATTGGTGCGTATTGTTTGCCACCGCGTTTAAATGGCGAAATATATGCTGACTTTTTAGAGACTTTTTGTCGGTACTTCTCGCCGATATACCTCTTCACACATGGGCGCAGCTAATTTTTTGGCACGTCGAAGCTCCTGCGCACTTCTCTCGACAAGTATACTGGCTAAAGTACGCGCGCTCAGATACGGTACAACACACAGTGGTATAGGTGCACGCACTTGTCGTTTCTTTTCCAAATATCGATACGGATTGATTCTATACATACAACAATATATGTAATAAAAATCTGCCTTTTCTATCATTTAAATAAATATATCGCAAATAATAACAATCTCGTCAAAATGTCATGAATAAAATATCACACAATACATTTATGAGAATCAGTAAGCTGTCACATATTTGACGTTTCTTACAACTAATTTCATATCATATGCAAATTCTCACTTATGTGCATGCACCTGTATCATTGTGTGTTGTACCGTACATAAACGCGCGTACTTTAGCCAATATAATTAGTCAAATTTAATCGTTTATAATTTGAAAAGTATTATAGCTTCGTCATTTTTGTATTAGGATTCTTTTATTCAAATTACTTCAGGAATCCGCCCTTAAGAGATAATGCGGTAGTGGCGAGACACTCTGTATATACATACATACATACATACATACATACATATATATATATATATATATATATATATATATATATATATATATATATATAT
>NW_022639712.1:43065-49581 GCF_010583005.1 Odontomachus brunneus
ATATATATATATATATATATATATATATATATATATATATATATATATATATATACAGGATGTCCCGCGTAAGACGTGCCAAAAGAAAAATATAAGTAGAACAGATAAAAGAGAACAAAAATTGTAGAGGTCATTTTTCAAAAAACCACGTAAAATTTCGAGATATTAATTAAAATCCACTTACTGTCGCTGTAATATGTTTACCGGCGTAACAGAGAATAAAAATATTAATTGCAACGGAAACCAGAGCAATGAGAAAAGTACACACATTTGCGATATTTCCATCTCGCCACTCCTGTAAGTTTAACATGTATATCATATTTCCGACAAAACACTAGTAATTGCAATTTTACATATATCACATGAAATAATGTGTGCATGATGTGTATATAATGAAATGAAAAATTATATTCACCATTACACAATCTGAAGGTGCTGCCTACCATGAGAATACAGTATCCTACAAGACACATTATTATGGTGCAACCCAATATCTCAAACAAACTACTATGTTGCAAAGTATCTTCTGCCAGATATAAGAAACTGAAAGCAATTCCATCATTAACGCTTAACAAGTCAAGAGATAAAAAAAAATAGAAAAAGATACGAATTCGACAAAACAAATATCTTACTTTCGTATTCTAATCTGATGCTCAACGACTATCGATAACCTTTTGTCCACATTTTTTTCTGTGCAGGTCTGCTCGTCCACAAGATCCTCCAATAACATTATTAAGATCTTCATTTGTGCACACGCGTGCATCACGAGCAGCACGAGCATGTATGATCGTTACGGAATACATGACGAAACCGCCGCAAAACTGTAGCAGGGTCATAATCTCATAAGCGGGACTGTGCTGGTTGTCAAAGAGAGTGACATAACCTGCGAAAGCCAACGGCCTGAACATGACATTCTCATCAGTAAACAGCCTTCCCTTCGTTAACGGCACAATCGTATGGAAAGACAAACCGGCGCAATACAACATGGTATAACAAAGGGTGAGCATATTGCTTCTTATCATTGCTTTTTCTATCATGATATCCCTCGATATCGCGACGAATTTCCAGTCGTCTTTTACATGTCCCAGGCAAGTCCTGATCTCATCTTCGTAGAGGATTAGAGTACGGTATTTGGCGAGTAGAATAAATGAGTAGATTTTAGAAGCAATCATAGTCAGTTTAGCATGCGGCTCTTCCTCAACGTAGAACATATAATAGAGAACACCAGGAACGACTATGACACACACAAGGAAGCAGCAGATTGTTATTAGAAGTATTTCACATATCATTTCAACGGCGGACAGGTCCTTTTCGAGTAAAGGCCAAACACCAAGTATTCGTAGAAAAAATTGACTCTGTTTAGTGACATATTCTATATCTTGCTCGTAATACTTATTTGTACCTGCCTGCGAAAGTGGTCTCTTCATGGCGAATGAAAAGAGAAGTTTTAAAAGAAGTTAAAAAATTAATTAAAAAATGCGTTTCTAATTTATAATTCTCGATAACACATCGAAAAGTACCGACGATATTCTATACGCTCTAAGTATTTGCAAGTCGCGAGCTCGCTTGCTTTTACTGATCGCCAGCAAACACCGAGATCGACTGATGCGAGCATGCGAAACATAAGTATTAACAGCGCTTGCGCGCATTTTACACATTAATATTCCAAGTCAGGAATGAGAGGAAATTCACACAACTGCTACACTGCACTACCTCTGTTTTAAACTTGAGTTCTGAAGGGTTGACTCTACGAGGGTTGACTTTCTATCAGACAAGAAATTTTAATACAAAGGGAAAGACTGAAACAGACGTTCTATATATATCCGAAGTAACTTTCAAATAATCATACCTCTTCTACCTCGTGGAGTTTTACATTACAATAACTAATAATTTACTCGGTACCAATAAATCTGGTACTCAATTTAATAGTCAACTACAAACACTTTTTCTAAAAATAGCAGAATTACATTTTTCATTTTTGGTTTCATTTTTCCAAAAATTCGCAGAATATCATTTGCTTATCACATTCATTTTGATAGGAAAATTTGAAGTGCATCATAGCTATTGATGAAATGTAATGTTGATTAATTAATGTGATATTATTATTACATATCTTGCATCCATGTTTGTTCGTTAGATTCTGTCACAAAAGCAGATTCAGTTCGTTACAGTTCGAAGCATATTAAAATAAGTCACAGCTGTTTTAAGAATCTGAAAAAACACAGAAATATTTTACAAATAAAATTTCATATTTAAATCGAAAATTTTATAGTTGCCTTCACATAATTTTTCGTACCAGATTCAAACGCGATGAAATAGTGCATTATTAGTCAAATTATCTTAAAATCACAAATATAGGCAATATAGAACAATATAAATATATACAAAAAAGAGATAATATAAAAATATAATAGTTCTAAGAAGTATAAACAAACATTTTTTCCAGTTTATCACATAGCGATAATTGCTTTGCGTACGAGTAAATTATACTAATTATGCTCTAATTTGTTTTCTTACATCGCCAAATGTCTTGAATGATAGGACGAAGATTTTACCAGCAGTAATTTGCATCGGCATATTAGACATAATCATCACTAAAACGATTCCACGTGCCTTCTTATCCGGAAGACGATACCACTCGAGTTCGCAAGATGTGATGGCTACCTTCTCCGTCTATCGTTTTAAATAGAAAGTTATAATTCCTAAGCTTTCGTGAACAGGTGGTCTTAAAAGAGTAGTACTAAACGCATTAAGATATATATCGAGTGCACACATTTATGCTGCACGCATGACTACAATTGCATATGCGTGACCGAAGAGACAAACTTACAATCTCATTATATAAAAATGTACCTGCGTAATAAGCTGCTCGCCCGTATAACAGAATAGGAACGTATTTACTACCGCAGTAGAAAATGTAATAAAATAAGAGGTTATTGCTATTGAATTACTAGATTCCCATTCCTATAAAAAAATTTATGTAACATTTCTATATTTCTATATTACGTGTAACAACTACTGTAATGAATTCGCCGATAAATTTTTGTTGACCATTCATTGTGATTTACTTTGTGATGTACTTTAGTGCTAACGATATTAAAATAAATAAAACTACACACCATTAGTATGCAATAACACACAGTACAAATTATTATTGTACCCCCTAATATCTCAATAAAAATCATAAAATGAAGAGTACGCTCCACCAGCTGCAGAAAGCTAAAAGAAATTTATCGATAATGTGATATTATCGTGATAGTTTCACGTAAAAATAAACAAGTAAAACATGATCAAATAACCATGAACACACCTGCGTATTCGTATTTGATGCTCTACAATAACACCTAGTTTCTTATTCACCTCTAATCCGTCTTGTTGTTCCTTTTCAACGAAAACTTCTAGTAAATTTACTAAAATTTTCAACTGGCCGCAAGCATGCATTACGAAGGCAATGATGAGACCATATATACTTGTCGCGATCGACATAATGATTACCCCGGCTAAAGTATGCAACGCATATACCAATGTATAGTAGATCAGATTGCATTGATCATCGAATGAAAAAAAATAAGTTGGATAGGGTAAAGGTCTGATCGTAATGTTTTGTGGGGTTACAATCTTCCCTCTGGACAAAGGTATCAATGTTCGAAACGCAAGTCCACTGCTGTATAAAAAGATTGCACTAATCGCAGCCAAACGCTTTCCAATCCTCGTGAATTTTAACATGGCGTTTCTTGCGCCCGCGTTGTCGATATACTTCCAATCCTCTTCGAGGAACTTCACACAGTGTTTGATGTGATCTTCTTGATTTATCAAACCATAATATTTGATTAAACTCATGAGACCGTAGATTAGAAGCGGTATCAAACGAATTCGAACAAAAAATCTCTTTTCAAATATCCAATAAAGCGTGCTGGGCACCAGACCGAAATAAAGAATAGCGTTTAAGATAGAAATTCGTAGGAACTTTTTAATTTTCTCGCAAGCAGACCTTTTTCCATCGAAATTTGGCCAAACACCGATTAAGGATAAAATGTTGCGAGTTAGTTGCAAACTATTCTTAATGTCGTTCTGGTAATGGTTGTTGTGTGGCACCTCGCACATTGTGAAGATCGCTTTGCAACTCTGCTATGCAAAAGTTACTTTATTCTAACGTTTGATTGGACCGGAGAATGTTGTACTAGCTGCGAAACAGGTAAGCCGCGAGTCAAATCAGGACTGATCGTTGAAGTAAAAGTCCGCGATAAGATAAACTTGCCATTAGAAAATGCGCTTGCGCGCATCAAATCTCTAATGTTGCGTGAGTCGGAGAAGTTATACGTAACAAAGTTTGTAAAGCAACTTGCTTTTGTGAGGTCGATTTTGCGTCTAGAAAGTATTTTTATCCGCTAGCTCTCACGACATCAGAAAGTAACTCCATCGGACTTAGCTTCTATATCCATTGAAACCGCGTAATTTTAATCATAAAATCGTAAAGTAGTGAAAGAAATAGTAAAATAATAAACGTTGATATTCTATAAAAATTCTGGACTCTCGAGAAGTCATCAATTGAAAATTAAAATTCACATTAAAAGTTAAAGGTATGTAAAATATGTGTGTGTAGTTCTTACGACGTGGTACGCTTATAGCTCCCCAGGTCGGCCGCGCGCTTTCTCTCGTGACTCGACGTTCACCTCCAAATTCCGCCCGGGAGGAATTCCACGACTATCTCGAGTTCTTTTGGAATTATGATTGTACGCCAGGTGCGGAAATGGCCGCACCACCTGGGAGTCGTACTCCCAGAGACCGCCGTACGATCGACGATAAACCGCCCAGTATAGGCGCGACTAGCTCGTCGAGAGCGTTCCTCCGCGGAGGCTAAGATCTTGGAAAGTAGGCGATTGTAAGATAACACGTTTCCGATACGTACAACGATTTAGTCGACCGGTATCACAAATACGTTAACCGCAAAATAAACGCCACGAGATACACGACAAACACACAATATACGCGACTCGAACTATTTACAAGATTACCGCTCAATACGCAACGATGACTTGAACGGCGCGTCCTCCGTTATTCGCGTTACTCGCGAATAGTCTCTCCCCGTCTCGCCGCGGTGCACCGGCTTACGCGCTAAGAACACAGAGCTTCTTACGATCTCGGTGGATCTTTGATTGCCTCGGAGAAGGTCTGCCAGGCCGCGGGTCTCGTCCTCGCGCCATCGCTCTCCTGACCTGCCACGGTCCTCTCCTTCTTCGGGCATCGCCCTTGTTGGCGTAATTCTCGTGCTCCCGCTGCAGCACTCACCCGCGACCGCGAATAGTACGGCTCGCGGATTCGCGGCGGTTCGGCGTAACCCGCCTGACGTCCGCTGACTACGCGGAGGCACCCTGATTTAATCCAGGAGTGCTCGTCGCGGTATCAGTATCTTCGCTATCAGACTTCGCTTAGAGAAGGCTAATTACTTCGGCCGAATGCTCGCGAAGAAGAAAGCTCTCCCGTACAGCCTTGGCCTATTTATTATGTATCTCCGCGGTTCGTCTCTTCACGCGGTTTTTCTATTTCGTTGTCGGCTCTTAGGAGAAGGGGAGGGGGAAGCGCGTTCAGCCCCTCTCCCCGTAACCGTGATCCTTGTAACGGAGCTCAAACGCCACCACGTCACATTCTTCATACGTATACACTGACATAAGTGGTACACAATTAAGGAAAAGAATAAAAATTTTAAAAATATCAAGTGATTTATAAGTAATGTTTCAATTACTACATTATATTGTTTCTATTTTAAATTTCAACTGTCATTCAAGGGTTAACTTTCCAGCAGAGAAGAAGTTCTACAACAGGAGTAAAAGACTGAAACAGTGCTTATACATCTAAAGTAACTTTCAAGTAATTTAATTTCTTCCATATATAGTAGAGATTTAAGCTGAAATATTATATACCAAGTAACTCTAGTAATATTCTCTACAAATATGAATTCTCTAGAAATATTAATCCGGTATTAAATTTAACAATCAGCTACAGATATTATTTTTAAACTGATTGAATTTTTTGCTTATTTCGTGAGAAGTTCATTTTGGCTGGCAATTTTCAAATGTTACATACGTTTTGATGACTAGATAATTGATTAATATAATATTTCCACCTTTCATTTCCCATACGTCTTTCACATTCCATTATACTCTCGATTACAGAAGCGCATTTAACTGGTTAGACTAATATACTTCGAAGTATATTAAAATATGCAGCAGATATTTTTAGAATCTGAAAAAAATGAAAGATATCTCAAATTATCAACTTCACCATTAATGATATATCTGAAAAAGAAATTATAATTAATTATATATAATCTATAATTCACGTTTCAAAATTAAAATAATATCGCATTAGTCAGATTAATTTGACATCATGTATATAAATAATTTATTTTTAAAGAAATTCATTTTACATTTAAAATTATAATAGTTACAGAAACAACGAATGTATATATATATATATATATATATATATATATATATATATATATATATATATATA
>NW_022639712.1:49621-65158 GCF_010583005.1 Odontomachus brunneus
ATATATATATATATATATATATATATATATATATATATATATATATATATATATATAATATATACATGTTATCTGGTAATTCATAACATAAACAAAACATAATCGAGCAATTTGTCTTTTGTCTATGATCGCCCGGTTTCGTGTATCCGACGGAGGCGATTATAGTCGCATGAAACGATTGTGTAAGCGTAGTGTTTTTTCGCGACGAAAATGCGATTTACTCCACAGAAGTACACGGACTTGATTATTACCTATGGACTAGCGGGAGAAAATACGTGTGTTGTGGCTTGCGTTTATACGGAACGACATCCCGGGCGTGCACGATAACCGACGGTAAATACAATTTTACGTACAGTGCAACGATTGCGTGAAATTGGGTATCTTGTGCATAATCATGGTGCGGGTGGTCCACGAGTGCATCGTCACGTTCAAGATGAAGAAGATTCTGGCCGTGTTTAACGATAACTCTGGGACCAGCGTACGCCATATGGCACGAGAACTGGGACTCTCGCGGTACGCGGTGCATCACGTTTACGTGTGAACGGATTGCACCCATACAGTTATCAACGTGTGCAACAGCTGCTGCCAGGAGATGCACAACAAAGAATTAATTTTTGTGAAGGTATTGTGATTATTGAATTTTTGTGAAGGTATTGTGATTATTGATTTTTTATATTCGCGGTATTTTTATTGAATTATAACCATCGGCCGTCGGCAAAACACGCAGTTTTTCTCGCGCTGTACCATCGAGATCTATCTTTCACGGGCCGTATTTTGTGGACCGACGAGGCGACTTTTACGCCAAACGGCGTATTTAATACGCGTAATTTTTTACATTGGGACGAAGAAAATCCTTACGTCGTCCGCGAAGGTGCGTTCCAGAATCGATGGTCTATCAACGTATGGGCGAGAATGATTGCGGATCAAGTAATATGTGTGAGTGATAAAAATAAAACAACTTTTCCTTCGCCACTAAATCTAAGCATTTTTGTTGAGGATTTCTAGATTGGTCCGTATTTTTTGCAACCGCGTTTAAATGACAAAATATACGCTAACTTTTTAAAAACGGAGTTGCCGGTACTGCTCGCCGATGTGCCTCTTCGCATACGGGCGCAGCTGATTTTTCGGCATGACGAAGCTCCTGCGCACTTCTCTCGAAAAGTTCGCGATATTAGACGCGCGTTATCCTGATAAGTGGATGGGTCATGGTGACCCAATCACTTGGCCGACACAGTCGTCAAACTTAAACGTACTAGATTTTTTTGTATGGGATCATATAAAAAATCTAGTTGAGTATCGACGTAATAGTAGAGAAAACGAAGTACGTGAAGCTATTGTTGCGGTCTTCTGTATTATTATATCAGTATTATGCCGGAAATGGCGCATCGTGCAACGCGCAATATTGTTCGAAGAGCTGAACTCTGCGTACAGCAGAGAAGACGGCACTTCGAGCAATTTTTGCATTAAATAATGAGAGTGGATTAGGCCTACTGGGGATACCACTATAAAAAAAAAAACGCACCGAGCTATCTACCGCTAGGTGGTGAGGAAATGATAGCGCTTTATTATTCTTTTGCTACGTGAACCTGGAGAGTCACGTGAATCTGTCACGGAGGACAATAATTTTTCGACGCGCGGTCGCGTTCTATGTGTCACTTGTTACTTCGCCTCGAAATCAGCTGTTTATTTATCGTTGCTAAGAGATGAGCCATTTCTTTCACACACAGAGGAGGCGCTGAATTTGGCTCGGTATTTGGCGCTAATTTGCCAACAACTTTTGATTTAGCAGATGTTGTGTCCAATTTGATGACATTTTGGCAGCAAAATTTGTAGTCAAATGTTGGGCAAAATTTTCTCCAGCAGATTTGGCTATCTGGGTATGCAGCTGAAGCGGTGTCACGCTTCGATTCGGCGTCGATTCGGCACACGGATATGTCATGCATATGTGTCAGTGTTTCAAGCCTCGCTAATAGCATGTTCGACTGGCTCTGGGTTAACCCACTCTGGGTTATTCAGCCTACGTATATTGATCGAACAAATATTTATAAGCTTTATGATTGGCTAGTAGAGACTTATGACATCATTAATCGCTCTCGGAGCGATTAACCCAGGGCCAGTCGAACATGCTATAAGTTTCGTAGCTATGGGCGGAGGGACGCGGCGAGATGCGATTCGCGAGTGTCACGATTCGCACGTCGGCCGAAGGCATCTTTTTTTCCGCTGCCGCTTTCTGTATTGTTGAGACAAAATAATTAATGTCTCAAAAACTATTGCGAATATCGCAAACGGCACAGAACTTTCTTGCTCATCTTAATCCGTTCTACGTTCTTCCCAAGGGTCATCATGGAGATTCGGGACACCCTGTATAAGCAAATTGGCCAACTCTATAGGCAACTCATTAAAATCGTAATGTTTTCCTATGATTAAAAAAAATAGAAAGAAAGAAAGCCATAGAAACTGAAAGGATTTGCAGAGAATCTAACAGTTCTCTATCGTAATTGTTTATAAATTTGTGCTAAATTTTGACATGAATTTACCTATACAATAATTTTGTTGACAAATGTACTTAGACAAAGCGTGTTACGCTTTTTGTAAGAAGACGATAGAAAAACACCCATTCATGGCGTAACCACTTGACGATAGATTATGATGCACACCATCTATCGTAATTATACGTACAAATCAAATATCGTTCGTATACAATCGAGAACGATAGGTTTCCTTTAAACGATAAAGAACTTTGAGTTTCTCCCATCGTTAATACACCACAAATTATGACAGATTTCCAGTGATTTTTTTATGATAAATTCCAACAAAACGATAGGACACGACAAGTCTCTAAAAATTACATTATAGTAATGATTTAATATCCTCCTAATAGAGCACGATAGAAAACAATTTCATTTCTTGCCGATTCGATATATGCAAGGGATACGATACAGAAACAATTACAAAAAAGAACAGTTAAATTCTCTGCAAATTTTTTCAGTTCCTATCGCTTTCTTTCTTTCTATTTTTTTTAATAACAGGAAGACACTACGGTTTCAATGTGAATCTATATAATTAAAATTTGCGAGTCTTTGCAACAAAACATCTTAAACAAGCGGTCTTAGGCGTACTAAGGCGTGTGTATATCGGGTTCAAATTTATGAAGCACATAAAGATATAATTGCATGTATAATATAATTGCATGTAATCAAAGAAAGAAATTGTATAAGACAATTATACAACTTTAACTATGCAAAAATATACCTGTGTGATAAGCTGTTCACCTGTATAACAGAATAAGAACATATTTATTATCATAGCTGTAAGCGAAATAAAGTAAGAGCACATTGCTAATGAATTACTATTTCCCCATTCCTATAAAAAAATATTTATATAATAGTTTTATATCATAATATATTTTTTAACGTTATTTATTTAACTATATATGTAATAATATATAATATTATAATATATATTATAAAATAATATATATAATTTATAATATATATATATATATATATATATATATATATATATATAATATATACAATAATAGTTTATAATATATATTATAAAAATATAAAATAACCCACACAGCAGGAATGTTCCAAGTACATCAGGGATAGAAATCTTGAAAATATTAAATATTCCAAATATATCTTTAGGATATCCTTATGATATATTTTGGACATCTCTTCGGTGTGGAAAGCACTTCTCATACAGCACAGATCTTGCAGCAACATTGCAGTAATATTGCGGCAACACTGCTGCAACTTTTAACATTGCTGCAACGTTGCAGCAATATTGCTGCAAGATCTGTGCTGTATGGGTTTTATATTATATTGATATACTGATAAACTCACAAATTAAATTTTTAACAATTTATTATAATTTAATTTTTCTAAATACTTTCCGTAATTCTAAACATTTTTATATTATACTTAATTCTAAATATTTTCCTTAATATTGACTGAATTAAAATGAATCAAATCACAAACTATTAATATGCAGTAGCTTAGAATGCAAATTATTACTCTGGCCCCTGTTATTTCTATAAAATAAATCTGTTAAAGTGTACTTTCCATCAATTGCAAAAAGCTGATATTATACATTAGCTGATAGCTGAATAGAAGGAGGAGGGCATACTAGGTGGCGGCGAGACGCCGTGCGTTCGAGATCTGCGTATCTTTTTCGTTCCAGAAAGAGAAAAATATCGAGAGCGCGGCCTTGCTAAGGCCGGGACTCGAACCCGGGTCTTTTGCTTGCCGGGCGACTGCTTTAAACCACTGAGCTATCTGACGCTCCATGCTCACGACACTCTCCTCTTCCTAGATAACGCTCAGAGATGCCGTTCGGAAGCGACATCTCTGGCGCGATCCCGAGCGCACGGCGACTACAGAGAGAAACAATGAAGCTGAATGATATATTTATCATTGTGTGATATAGTCGCAACAGTCATACGTAAAAAAGAAACAAAAAAGAAACAAATTCTAACGATCACATACTTACCTACATATTCGTGTTTGATGGTTGACAATAACGCCTAGTTTCTTGTTTACTTTTAGCTCATCTCGTTGTTGCTTCTCGACAAGGCTCTTTATCAGTTCCATCAAAACTTTTAGCTGGCCGCAAGCATGCATTACGAAGACGATGATGAGACCATATATACTTGTCGCGATCGATATAGTGACTACTCCGGACAAACAATGCAACGCAAACACTATTTCGTAGGTCGGATTGGATTGTACATCGAACGAAAAGAGAAAAGTTGGATAAGGTAAAGATCTGATCGTAGTTTTGTGGAGTGATAATCTTCCCTTTGGACAAGAGCAACAATGTTCGAAACGAAACTGCTATACAAAAAGACTGCGCAAAATGTGACCAAACGTTTTCCGATTCTCGCAGATTCGAGCATTGTGTCTCGCTTCTTCGTGCTGTCAACGTTTTTCCAATCCTCTTCGAAGTATTTCAAACAACGCTTGATCTGAACCTCACTGACAATTAAATTTAAATATTTGATGAGAGTCATGATACCGTAAAGCATAATTGGAGTCACCCGAAGTCGGGCGCGAAATTTCTTCTCGAATATCCAATAAGTGCATCTGGTACGAGAACGCAATAAAGTAGAATATAGGAAATGGGGATTCACAAATATTTGTCAAATTTCTCGCAAATCGACCGTTTTCCGTCAAACTTTAGCTAAACACCGAGTGTGGATAACATGTTGCGGTTGAAACGTAGAATGTCCTTAACATCGCGTTGGTAATATTCGTTATGTGACACTTCGCGCATTTTAAAGATCTCTTCGCAACTTCGTTTGCGGGAATTATCTTTTTCTCAAATTTCATTGTATCGCGTTACGTTGTACAAGATACGTGAGACTGAGACACGAGTGAAAACAGTACTGATGGTTGAAGTAAAAGTCTACGAGAAGGTAAACTTGCAAATACAATGCGCTTGCGCGCAACAAACCTCTACTGTTGCGTGAGACAGAAAAGTTAAAAGCTACAAAGTTTTTAAAGCAATCTGTGAGGCCGGTTTTCCTTGCGTATAAAAAGTATTTTTATCCTCTAGTTTTCATGACAACAGGACGTGGCTTTGTCAGATTTCGCTTCTATCCATATTGAAACGATGTATCTTAATTATGATATCGTAAAATAATGAAAGAAATACTAAAATAGTAAAGGTTAATATTCCACACAAATTCTGAACGCTCGAGAAGTCATTAATCGAATATTATACTTTACATTAGAAATTAAAGGCACGTAAAATATGTGTGTGTATCATTCTTCATATATATACACTAACATAAATAGTATAAAATTAAAGAAAAAAATTAAAATGTTAAAAGTAATATTTCGCTACTACATTGCATTGTTCCTATTTTAGACTTGAATTTGATTCAAGTGTTAACTTTGTAACGAAGTTTTACGACAGGAATAAAAAAGAGATTTTACATACAACATGTAACTTTCTAGTAATTTAATCTTTTTCGTGTGTTGTAGAATTTTACGCTGAAATATTTCCAAGTAACTCTAGTGATATTTTTAATATATGTATAGGGTGGCCCACATAAAGTGATAATGTAATAACTCTAAACATATTTGTCCTATCAAAAAGTTGTTCATGAGAATGTTTCATATATTCGAGGGATCTTTCTAACTACGTAAACAAAAAATGTAAATAACGTCTGTTTCCCCTTGAAGAGGGGGGATACTTCATAGTTTCAAATGGGACCCCCAATATCACTTATCCACTTGTCAGCAGATATCTCATTTAAAAAGATACGTGTTTTTCTGGAAAAATGGAAAAGTGAACCATCTTGTTGAAAACTTATTATTTCTTTTGGTTAACATTAAATATGTACTCTAAAGTCGTTTTGGTTGTATCGCGAATATAACTTTGTGTCAATGGAGTTCATCATAAATAAAAAAAATGGTTAAAAGTTTAAACGTTTATAACTTTTGATAGGAGCATTTTCCAAAGAAATGTTTCAGACAAAGCTTACTTGTTTTTTCCTGTGGAATCCAAATATATAACATTGTTTCCATTTAAAACTTTGAAGTTACCCCCCGCCTCTCTTCAAGGGAAGGAAGTGGATTTTTGTTTACGTAGTTAGAAAGGGCCCATGAATATATGAAACATTCTCATAAACAACTTTTTGATAGGACAAATATGTTTAGAGTTATTAACTTGTAATACTTTACGTGGGTCATCCTGTATATACAGGGTGTCTCACACTATTACTGCGCGCTGCGACTCGAGCGGTCCATCCTCTACCATTCAGCGTGCGTTTTTCCTTAATCTTTTTTAATTAATATCTCGACTATTATTGCGAATATCGCAAAACGGTATAGGACTTTTATATTCACATCAACCCCCCACGTCCATTCTACGTCCCCACAAAATTCCCGGAAGAGAGTGTGAGATACCTTGTATATACAGGATGTCCCGCGTAAGGTCCCGCCAAAAGAAAAATATAAACAGAAACAATATAACAGTAGAAAAGTGAACAAAAATTGTAGAGTAATTGTCATTTTTCAAACAACCACGTAAAATTTCGAGATATTAATTAAAATATTTGGCTAAATTAGAGCGCGACGACGCGGCAGGCGGGACATACGGCTCGCCGCTACTAGCGAAAAAAATGGACGATTACTCGCGGAACTATCATATAGACCAGAGAGATGAGCCATTTGGCATACGGAAATGATTAGCTCTATGTGTGCGTCCGTGTACGTGTGTGCTCGTTCATTTTCTTCACCGGCCGCGGCAAGCCGTATGTTCCCTCGCGTCGCGCGCTCAAATTTATCCATCTATTTTTATTATCTCGAAATTATACGTGGTTGTTTGAAAAATGATCTCTACAATTTTTGTTCAGTTTTATCTGTTCTACTTATATTTTTCTTTTGGCATACCTTACGCTGGACACCCTGTATATACAGGTTGTCCCACGTAAGACGTACGAAAAGAAAAATATAAGTAGAACACATAAAAGTGAACAAAAATTGTATAGGTCATTTTTCAAACAACCGCGTAAAATTTCGAGATATTAATTAAAATAGTTGGGCATATCAGAGCGCGGCGATACGGCAGGCGGGACATACGGCTTGCCACGGCCGGCAAAGAAAATGAAAGAACGCACACGTACACGAACGCACACACGGAGCTACTCATTTCAGTATGCCAAATAGTCCACCTATCTGGCCTATAAAATAGGCCCGCGAGCAATCGTCTATTTTTTTCGCCGGCCGCAGCGAGCCGTATGTCCCGCCTGCCGTGTCGCCGCGCTCTAATATGCCCGTTTTAATTAATATCTCGAAATTTTACGTGATTGTTTGAAAAATGATCTATACAATTTTTGTTCACTTTTATGTGTTCTACTTATATTTTTCTTTTCGTACGTCTTACGCGGGACACCCTGTATATGTATGAATCTGGTATTAGATTTAACAATTAGCTACAGATATTATTTTTAAATTATGACAGAAATTGAGTCGCTTATCTAAGTTCGTTTAGTTGATAATTTTTTAATATCGCATACGTTTTGATGACTAGATGTTGATGGGTTAATATAATATTTCCATCCTCGATTTTCTGTACATCTTTCTCATTCTCCCATTCTCGATTCTCATACCCTTGATTATTAGAAATATATTCAGCTGGTTGTATTTCGAAGCACATTAAAATATGTCGCAGATGTTTTAAGAATCTGAAAAAAATAAAGAAGTAATTCACGTATTATCTTCAATATTAATGATATATCTGAAAAAGAATTTATAATTAATCATATCTAATCTGTAATTCGTATTTCAGAAATAAACTAATATCGCATTAGTAAGATTAATTTGAAATCATACATACACGTGCACACACGCATATATAAATAATCTACTTAAAAAAGTTAACTTCATATTTAAGATATTAATAGTAGATAGACAGAAGCAACAAATGCATATACAGGGTGTCTCACACTCTCATCCGGGCATTTTGTGAGGACGTAGAACAGATTGAGGTGAACATAAAAGTCCTATATTGTTTTGCGATATTTGTAATAATTATGAAGATATTAATTGTAGAAAATTTGTGAATAATCATGCAGTATATGGTAAATGAGTTATAATAGCGACGACTGCCATCGTGTACTTATACTTTAGGTCAAATTGAACAAAAAAGTCTTCTACCATTTTGCAAATAATTACATAGATTTTTAATTATTAATTAAAGAAAATGAGTGATTTATCACGCAAAATCGTGCAATAATCGTCTTTAATTAATAATTAAAAATCTATGTGATTATTTGGAAAATGGTAGAGGACTTTTTTGTTCAATTTGATCTAAAATATTAGTACACGACGGCAGTCGTCGCTACTATAACTCATTTACCATATTCTGCATGATCATTTACAAGTTTTCTATTATACAATTAATATCTCGATAATTATTGCTTATATCGCAAAGCGGTATAGGATTTTTATGTTCACCTCAACCTGTTCTACGTCCCCACAAAATTCTCGGAGGAGAGTGTGAGACACTCTGTATTTATATATATATATATATATATATATATATATATATATGTGTGTGTGTGTGTGTGTGTGTGTGTGTGTGTGTGTGTAAACATACGCTTATTTATATATTTATATGTATATAATAACTCCTTTTCTTTCCATTTATGTCATGACGAAAAACATTCACTATACGAGTAAGCTGTTATAACTACATTTGAATTCATTCTCTTACATCGTCAAATGTTTTGAACGACAGGACAATGAGTTTGCGAGCAGTGATTTTCATTGGCCTGTTAAACATAATCATCATTAAGACGAATCTGCGTGCCTTCTTATCCGGAAGACGATACCACTCCAGTTCACAAGAAGTAACTGCTACCTTCTCCGCCTATTATTACAAAGAGAAAGATGATATTTACGAACTTTTGCAGCAAGACATCCTAGATGAGCGATTCCAGACGTATTAAGATGTGTACATCAGGCGCTCACATTTATGAAACATACAAGGATGTAATTGCATGTACCTAATCGAAGAAACAATTTGCATAAGACAAACATGCAACCTTAATTATGAAAGATGAAGATAACGTTAATAATCCGCGTATATTAGCAGTGCTAGCGATGATAAACTTGAATCCTCATATTTCGACTAGAGCAACTGCAACGTAATTTAGGAGTTCCTTATGTCACTTTCCTTATGTCACTGTGTGGAGGATTTTACAAGGACATAAATTCCATCCCTACCATATCACTTTAACCCAAGATGTAAGTGAAAAAGATATGAGGCGAAGAAGATAATTTTGTCGTTAGACTTTACGAATGATAAGAGAAGATCCAACTTTTTTCCAGTATGTTCTCTTCAGTGACGAAAACTCATTTTATAACAATGGACAACTCAATAGGCATAAATGTATTTATTGATCCACATACAATCCTCACTGGACTCAACGTGTTGATAATCAACATCGTTAGAATTTAAATACTTGGTGCGGAATTGTAAATGAATATTTGATTGGTCCATACATTTTTGATAACCGTTTAAATGGGGAAACTTACCTTTCTTTCTTGCAGAATAAATTGCCTGAGCTTTTAGAAGAGGTTGATTTTGCTACTCGACAAAAAATATGGCAGCAAGACGATGCACCACCCCATTCTCATCGTATTGTGATGGAATATCTCAATAACATCTTTCATGAAAGACGAACAGGGAGGTATGGATATATTCGGTGACATCCATGGTTTCCTGATTTAACTTCGTGTGATTTTTTTGTGGGGCTACATAAAAAATATTGTTTACAAAACTCCGCCGACATCTGCAGGAGACATGAAAAATTGAATAACTAATGTTTGTTGTAGCATTCCTCAAAATATTTTAATTTCAACAGTAGAAAATTTTGAGAAACGATTGAAACTATGTCTGTAAGAAAATAGAGCTCCATTTGAACATCTTATCAAAGGCTAAAAACATATTTGAATTGATCTTGCTTTAATTGGTCGCATCAGTGATCAGTCTTGCCTTAATTTTCAAGCTCCATAACTCGGAAAGTACTCAATAAAAGGTAACTTTATTATAGTGTTTTGGAAAGCTCTAGTGATAAGCTACAAGAATATGTAATAAAAAAATAGGGGTTTCCGTTTAAAAAAACATTAATGACTTTGACCTGATTTTGACAAGGTCACTCAAGAGCAAGTCCATATTTTCATCATGTGTCTCCCTTTAAGTCATGCAACTTTCGTTGGAAAAATGTTTCAATAAAATCATCGATACACGAGATAATCGACCATATCACTTAAAGTGAAACATCCTGTATATATATAACACTTTTATAACACAATATATATTAACATTATTTATAATAACTATATATATGTGATAATATATATTGTTATATAATATATTATATAAATGTGGAATATAATATAAAATATACATTTTTATTATTTTAATATATTGAATTTATGAACACATTTTTTAGAAAATTCTTGTAATTTATTTTTTCTAATTTTTTAATGCTGATAAAATTCAAATAAATTAAAATTATAAACTATTAATATGCAGTAGTATAAAATACAAATTATTGCTGTGGTCCTGATATTTCTATAAAACATATCTGTTGAAGAGTGAAATGTCCACTAATTACAAAAAGCTGAAATATATTTATTACAGCGTGATAAAACCGTAACATATATCATATTAATAGTAAAAATAGTAAATAATACTCATCTTCGTAGAATATCATAGTATCGTATTTGGCGAATGCAATAAATGAGTAGATTATAGGAGCAATCATAGTCAGTTTGGCATGCGACTCTTCTTCAACGTAGAACACACAATAGAGAAAACCAGGAACGACTATGACGCACACAAGGGAGCAGCTGGTTGTTATTATACGTATTTTACATATCATTTCAACGACGGACAGGTCTCTTTAGAGTAGAGGCCAAACACCAAGTATTCGTAGAAAAAATTGACTCTGCTTAGTGACATATTCTATATCTTGCTCGTAATACTTATTTGTACCAGCCTGCGAAAGTGGTCTCTTCATAGCGAATGAAGAGAAAAGTTTTGAAAGAAGTTAAGAAATTAATTAAAAAAGTTAAAAAATGCGTTTTGGATTTAAAATCCTCGATAACACATCGAAAGGTACCGACGATATTCTATATGCTCCAGATGTTTGCAAGTCGCGAGCTCGCTTACTACTGATCGCCAGTAAACAACGAGATCGACTGATGCGAGCATGCGAAACGTAAGTATTAAGGGAGCTTGCGCGCATTTTACACATTAATATTCCAAGTCAGGAATGAGAGGAAATTCAAACAACTGCTACACTGCATTACCTCTGTTTTAAACTTGAACTCTGAAGGGTTGACTCTACGAGGGTTGACTTTCTAACAGACAAGAAATTTTAATACAAAGGGAAAGACTGAAACAGACGTTCTATATATATCCGAAGTAACTTTCAAATAATCATACCTCTTCTACCTCGTGGAGTTTCACTCTGCAGTAACTAATAATTTACTCGGTACCAATAAATCTAGTATTCAATTTATATAGTCAACTACAAACCCTTTTTCAAAAAATGGCAGAATTATATTTTCTATTTTTAGTTTAATTTTTCCAAAAAAATTCACAGAATTTCATTCACTTATCATGTTCATTTTGGTAAGAAAAGTTAAAGTGCATCATAGATATTGGTGAAATATAATGTTGATTAGTTAATGTGATATTACCATTATATATCTTGCATCCATGTTCGTTCGTTAGATTCTCAGTTACAAAAGCGGATCAGTTTGTTACAGTTCGAAGCACATTAAAATAAGTCACAGCTGTTTTAAGAATCTGGAAAAACACAGAAATATTTTACAAATAAAATTTCATATTTAAATAGAAAATTTTATAGTTGCCTTCACATAATTTTTCATACGAGATTCAAACGCAATGAAATAGTGCATTATTAGTCAAATTATCTTAAAATCACAAATATAGGCAATATGGAACAATATAAGTATATACAAAAAAGAGATAATATAAAAATATATTAGTTCTAGGAAGTATAAACAAACATTTTTTCCACTTCATCACGATAATTGCTATTGCGTACGAGTAAATTATACTAATTATGCTCTAATTTGTTTTCTTACATCGCCAAATGTCTTGAATGATAGGACGAAGATTTTACCAGCAGTAATTTTCATCGGCATATTAGACATAATCATCACTAAGACGATTCCACGTGCCTTCTTATCCGGAAGACGATACCATTCAAGTTCGCAAGATGTGATCGCTACCTTCTCCGTCTATCGTTTCAAGTAGAAAGCTATAATTCCTAAGCTTTCATGAACAGGTAGTCTTAAACGAGTAGTACTAAACGCATTAAGATATATATCGAGTGCACACATTTATGCTGCATACATGACTACAATTGCATATGCGTGATCGAAGAGACAAACTTACAATCTCATTATATGAAACTTTACCTGTGTATTAAGCTGCTCGCCCGTATAACAGAATAGGAACATATTTATTACCGCAGCAAAAAATGTAATAAAATAAGAGGTCATTGCTATTGAATTATTATTTTCCCATTCCTATAAAAAAATTTATGTAACATTTCTATATTACGCGTGTAACAACTACTGTAATGAATTCGCCGACAAATTCTGGTTGAACATTCATTGTGATTTACTTTGTAATACTTTAGAGCTAACGATATTAAAATGAGTAAAACTACACACCATTAGTACACAATAAGACACAATACAAATTATTATTGTACACCCTATTATTTCTATAAAAATCATATAATGAAGGGTATGCTCCACCAGCTGCAGAAACCTAAAAGGAATTTATCGATAATGTGATATTGTTGTGATAGTTACACATAAAAATAAACAAGTAAAACATGATCTAATAATCATGAACACACCTGCGTATTCGTATTTGATGCTCTACAATAACACCTAGTTTCTTATTCACCTCTAATCCGTCTTGTTGTTCCTTTTCAACGAGACCTTTTAGTAAATTTACTAAAATTTTCAACTGGCCGCAAGCATGCATTACGAAGACAATGATGAGGCCACATATACTTGTCCCGATCGAAAGAGTGACTACTCCACACAAAAAGTGCATCGCAAACACTACCTCGTAGATCGGACTGGATTGTACATCGAATGAAAAGAAATAAGTTGGATAGGGTAAAGGTCTGATGGTAATGTTTTGTGGGGTTACGATCTTCCCTTTCGACAAGGGTATCAACGTTCGAAACGCAAGTCCACTGCTGTATAAAAAGACCGCGTTAATCGTAGCCAAACGCTTTCCGATTCTCGCGAATTCTAACATTGCGTTCCTTGCGCCCGCGTTGTCGACCTTCTTCCAATCCTCTTCGAGAAACTTTATACAGTGTCTGATTTGATTTTCATGATTTATCAAACTATAATATTTGATTATAGTAATGAAACCGTAGAGCAACATTGTAGTCAAACGAAGTCGAACGCGAGTTCTCTTTTCAAATATCCAATAAATCGCGCCGGGCACAAGGGCGAAATAAAGAAGAATGTATGAGACAGAAATTCGGAGAAACTTGTTAATTTTCTCGTAAGCAGATGATTTTCCATCAAAATTTGGCCAAACACCGATTAAGGATAAAATATTGCGAGTTAGTTGTAAACTAATCTTAATGTCGTTCTGGTAATGGTTGTTGTGTGGCACCTCGCACATTATGAAGATCGCTTTGCGATCCTGCTATGCAAAAGTTACTTTATTCACCGAAGAATGTTGTACTAGTTGCGAAACGGGTAAGCCGCGAGTCAAATCAGGACTGATCGTTGAAGTAAAAGTCCACGATAAGGTAAACTTGCCAATAGAATGCGCTTGCGCGCATCAAATCTCTAATGTTGCGTGAGTCAGAGAAGTTAAACGTAACAAAGTTTATAAAGCAACTGGCTTTAGTGAGGTCGATTTTGCTTGCGTCTAGAAAATATTTTTATCCTCTAGCTTTTACATCAGAGAGTGACTCCATCGGACTTAGCTTCTATATCCATTGAAATCCGTAATTTTAATCATAAAATCGTAAAGTAGTGAAAGAAATAGTAAAATAATAAACGTTGATATTCTATAAAAATTCTGGTCTCTCGAGAAGTCATCAATTGAAAATTAAAATTCACATTAGAAGTTAATGGTATGTAAAATGTGTGTGTGTAATTCTTCATACATATACGCTGACATAAGTAGTACAAAATTAAGGAAAAGAATAAAATTTTAAAACTAATGTTTTAATTACTACATTATATTGTTCCTATTTTAAATTTCAACTGTCAATCAAGGGTTAACTTTCCAGCAGAGAAGAAGTTCTACAACAGGAGTGAAAGACTGAAACAGATCTTATACATCTAAAGTAACTTTCAAGTAATTTAATTTCTTCCATATATAGTAAAGATTTATGCTGAAATATTACCAAGTAACTCTAGTAATATTCTCTACAAATATGGATTCTCTACAAAATATGAATCCGGTATTAAATTTAAAAATCAGCTACAGATATTATTTTTAAACAGTAATTGAATTTTTCGCTTATTTCGTGAAAAATTCATTTTGGCTGGCAATTTTCAAATGTCACATACGTTTTGATGACTAGATAATTGTTTAATATAATATTTTCATCTTTCATTTTCCGTACGTCTTTCATATTCTCATTCTCCCATTATACTCTCGATTACAGAAGCGCATTTAACTGGTTACACTTCGAAGTATATTAAAATATGCAGCAGATGTTTTTAGAATCTGAAAAAAATAAAAGGTATCTCAAATTATCAACTTTACCATTAATGATATATCTGAAAAAGAAATTATAATTATACATAATCTATAATTCGCGTTTCAAAACTAAAATAACATCGCATTAGTCATATTAATTTGACATTATGTACATAAATAATTTATTTTTAAAGAAGTTCTTTTTACATTTAAAATTATGATAATTACAGAAACAACGAATGTATATATATATATATATATATATATATATATATATATATATAT
>NW_022639712.1:65316-73998 GCF_010583005.1 Odontomachus brunneus
ATATATATATATATATATATATATATATATATATATATATATATATATAAAATAACACTTTTCTCTCAATTTACGCCATGACGAAAAACGTTCACTATTGCGGATAAATAAGCTACTATATTTACACTCGAATTTATTCCCTTACATCACTAAATGTTGAGAATGACAGGACGATTTGTGTGCCAGCAGTGATTCTTATTGGCATGTTAGATATAATCATCACTAAGACGATTCCGCGAGCCTTCGTATCGGGAAGACGATACCACTCGAGTTCACAAGATGTGACTGCTACCTTCTCCGCCTGTTATTATGAATAGAAAACTGAAATTTGCGAGCCTTTACAACAAGACATCTTAGACAAGGCGTCCTAGGCGTACTAAGACGTGTGTATGTCGGGCGTGCAAATTTATGAAGCACATAAAGATGTAATTGCATGTATACTGTAATTGCATGTAATTAAAAAATTGTATAAGACAACTACACAACTTTAACTATGCAAAATTATACCTGTGTGATAAGCTGTTCGCCCGTATAACAGAACAGAAACATATTTATTATCATAGCTGCAAGCGAAACAATATAAGAGCCCATTGCTACTGAATTACTATCTTGCCATTCCTATAAAAAAATTCATGTAACATTTCTATATTAGGTGTAACAACTACTGTAATGAATTCGCCGATAAATTCTTGTTGAGTATTCATTGTGATTTACTTTGTGATACATTAGTGCTAACGATATTAAAATGAATAAAATTACACACCATTATTATGCAGTAGCTCATAACACAAATTGTTATTCTCATCCCTAATATCTCCATAAAAATCATAACATGAAGAGTACCCTCCACCAGCTGCAGAAAGCTAAAAGGAATTTATTGATAACGTGATGTTGTCATGACAGTTGCACATAAAAATAAATAAGTAAAGCATGATCTAAATAATTATAAACACACCTGCGTATTCGCACTTGATGCTCTACAACAATACCTAGTTTTTTATTCACCTCAAATCCGTCTTGTTTTTCCTTTTCAACGAGATCTTTTAGCAAATTTACTAAAATTTTCAGCTGGCCGCAAGCATGCATTACGAAGACGATGATGAGACCATATATACTTGTCGCGATCGACATAGTGATTATCCCGGACACACAATGCAATGCATATACCAACCCATAGTAGATCAGATTGCATTGATCATCGAAATAAAAGAAATAAGTTGGATAGGGTAAAGGTCTGATCGTAATGTTTTGTGGGGTTACGATTTTCCCTCTGGACAAGGGTATCAACGTTCGAAACACAAGTCCACTGCTGTATAAAAAGATTGCACTAATCGTAGTCAAACGCTTTCCCATCTTCGCAAATTTTAACATGGTGTTCCTTGCGCCCGCGTTGTCGACCTTTTTCCAATCCTCTTCGAGGAACTTTACACAGCGGCTGATTTGATCTTCATGATTTATCAAAACATAATATTTGATTAAACTCATGAGACCATAGAGCATAAGCGGAATCAAACGAAGTCGAACGCGAGTTCTCTTTTCATATATCCAATAAAACATGCCGGGCACCAGAGCGAAATAAAGAAGAGAGTGTAAGAGAGAAATTCGCAGGAACTTTTTAATTTTCTTACAAGCAGACGTTTTTCCATCAAAATTTGGCCAAACACCGATTAAGGATAAAAAGTAGCGAGTTAGTTCCAAACTAATCTTAATGTCGTTCTGGTAATGGTTGTTGTGTGGCACCTCGCACATTGTGAAGATCACTTTGCGACCCTGCTATGAAAACTACTTTTTTCTAACGTTAGATCGTACCGAAGAATGTTGTTCCAGCTGCAAGCGGGTGAGCCGCAAGTCAAATCAGAACTGATCGTTGAAGTAAAAGTCCGCAATAAGATAAACTTGCCATTATAATGCGCTTGCGCGCATCAAATCTCTAATGTTGCGTGAGTCAGAGAAGTTAAAAGTAACAAAGTTTGTAAAGCTACTGGCTTTTGTGAGATCGATTTTGCTTGCGTCTAGAAAATATTTTTATCCGCTACCTTTCACGACATCAGAAAGTGACTCCATCGAACTTAGCTTCTATAGCCATTGAAACAACGTAATTTTAAACATGAAATCGTAAAATAGTGAGAAAAATATTATACGTTGATATTCTACAAAAATTCTGGACTCTCGAGAAGTCATCAATCGAAAATTAAAATTCACATTAGAAGTTAAAGGTACGTATGTAAAATATATGTGTGTAATTCTTTATACGTATACACTGACATAAGTGGTACAAAATTAAGGAAAAGATAAAAAATTTTGAAAGTATCAAGTGATTTATAAATAATGTTTCAATTACTATCCTATATTATTCCTATTTTAAATTTCATCTATCATTCAAGGGTTAACTTTCCAGCAGAGAAGAAGTTCTACAACAGGAGTAAAAGTCTAAAACAGATCTTATACATTTAAAGTAACTTTCAAGCAATTTAATTTCTTCCATATATAGTAGGGATTTATGCTGAAATATTACCAAGTAACTCTAGTAATATTCTCTATAAATATGAATTCTCTACAAATATGAATCCAATATTAAATTTAATATCAACTACAGATATTTTTAAATAGTGATTGAATTTTTCGCTTATTTCGTGAAAAGTTCATTTTGGCTGGCAATTTTCAAATGTCACATACGTTTTGATGGCTAGATGATTGATTAATATAGTATTTCCACCCTTAATTTTCCGTATGTCTTTCACATTCTCATTTTCCCATTATACTCTCAATTACAGAAGCACATTCAACTGATTACACTTCGAAGCATATTAAAATATGCAGCAGCTGTTTTAAGAATCTAAAAAAAATAAAAGATATCTCAAATTATCAACTTGACCATTAATGATATATCTGAAAAAGAAATTATAATTCATTATACATAATCTATAATTTACGTTTCAAAAATAAAATAATATCGCATTAGTCAGATTAATTTGACATTATGTATATAAATAATTTATTTTTAAAGAAGTTCATTTTACATTTAAAATTATAATAGTTACAGAAGCAACAAATGTATATACAGGGTGTCCCGCGTAAGACGTGCCAAGAGAAAAATATAAGTAGCTCAGATAAAAGTGAACAAAAATTGTAGAGGTCATTTTTCAAACTAAAATTTCGAGATATCAATAAAAATTGGACAAATTAGAGCGCGCGACGAGACAGGCTCGCCGTGGCCAGCGAAGAAAATGGATCAAAGTACACATACACGTACGCATATACGTCCAAACAACCCACCTATCTGGTCTATAAGATAGGCCCGCGAGCAATCTTCCATTTTTTTTCGCCGGTCGCGGCAATCCGTATCTCTCCTGCCGCGTCGCCGCGTTCTGATATGTTCAAGTATTTTAATTAATATCTCGAAATTTTACGTGATTTTTTGAAAAATGACCTCTACAATTTTTGTTCATTTTTATTTGTTCTATTTATATTTTTCTTTTGGCACGTTTTATGCGGAACACCTTGTGTATACACACACACACACACACACACACACACACACACACACACACACACACACACACAGGGTGTTTCCAAAAGATAGTACCAAATTTTAGGGGTATGTAGTACTCGTTAAAACAAACCAAAAAGTCTTAATGAACAGTATTCCGAAAACCTTTTATTTCTGAGTTATGAAGCATTATTTTCTGTGAAAAATAGAAAATAAATTAAACCTACAATAAATGTTCAATATGCCTTTGGCTCATGTCAATACACATTTCGGCATGTTTCGTCATTGAAGGTCAAAGAGTCCAGGTTTATTTCGTATTTGTTGACAACAATTTCCAAGTCTCTTAGTTCATTCACGGACGCCCGTATGTGACCATCTAATTACGCAGGGATTGTTATGTTCAACTTTGGATTATGGACCGTGTCCAGTTTTGTGTTATCTAACAAATAGCTAATTTTTACACAAATTCTGAAATGACGGATATTCATTTTATGTATGGCAGAGCAAAGGGCAATGCTTCAAAAGCAATACGCTTGTATCATGCAGCTTATCCGAATCGCCGACAGCCAAGTAGAAGAATGTTTAGCAAAATTCATCAACGTTGACAGTTCGTTACGTGAGACAGTTCAAACCAAATTTAGTTGACTGCGGTAGACCGCGACTTGTTAGAACTCCTGCATTTGAGGAAAACATTTTACGCACAATTGAAGAAAATCCTGGAATATCTTGTCGAAGAATCGATGAAGAGACGTGCCGAATTGTGTGTTGGAAATGTGTGTGAAATAGACGGAAGGTATATTGAACATTTGTTGTAAATTTTAGTTATTTTCTGTTTTTTATAGAAGAAAATGCTTCATAACTCAGAAATAAAAGGTTTTCGGAGTACTGTTTATTAAGACTTTTTGATTTGTTTTAACGAGTACTACATACCTCTAAAATTTGGTACCACCTTTTGGGAACACCCTGTATATATATATATATATATATATATATATATATATATATATATATATATATATATATGTGTGTGTGTGTGTGTGTGTGTGTGTGTGTGTGCGTGTGTGTGCGTGCGCGCGCGCGCGCGCGTGTGTGTGTGTGTGTAAAATAACTCTTTTTTTCTCGATTTACTCCATGACCAAAAACGTTCACTTTTGCGAACAAATAAGCTACTATATTTACACCCGAATTTATTCCCTTACATCACCAAATGTTTTGAACGACAGAACGATGAGTTTGCCAGCAGTGATTCTCATTGGCATATTAGATATAATCATCACTAAGACGATTCCGCGAGCCTTTTTATCGGGAAGACGATACCACTCGAGTTCACAAGATGTGACTGCCACCTTCTCCGCCTATTATTATAAATAGAAAACTGTAATTTGTGAGCTTTTGCAACAAAACATTTTAGACAAGCGGTCCTAGGTGTACTAAATCGTGTGTATATCGAACGTTCAAATTTTTGAAGCACAAAAAGATATAATTGCATGTATACTATAATTGCATGTAATCAAAGAAAGAAATTGTATAAAACAACTACACAACTTTAACTATGCAGAAATATACCTGTGTGATAAGCTGTTCGCCTGTATAACAGAATAAGAACATATTTATTATCATAGCTGTAAGCGAAATAAAGTAAGAGCACATTGCTAATGAATTACTATTTTCCCATTCCTATAAAAAAATATTTATGTAACAGCTTTATATCATAATATATTTTTTAACGTTATTTATAATAACTATATATGTAATAATATATAATATTATAATATATATTATTATAAAAATATAAAATAACCCACACAGCAGGAATATTTCAAGTACATCAAGGATAGGGATATCTTGAAGATATCACATATTCCAAATATATCTTTAGGATATCCTTATGATATATTTTGGACACCTCTACTGTGTGGAAAGCACTTTTATATTATATTGATATACTGATAAACTCACAAATTAAATTTTTAACAATTTATTATAATTTAATTTTTCTAAATACTTTCCGTAATTCTAAACTATTTAATATATTATCCTTAATTCTAAATATTATCTTTAATATTGACTGAATTAAAATGAATCAAATTACAAACCATTAATATACAGTAGCTTAGAATGCAAATTATTACTGTGGCCCCTGTTATTTCTATAAAACAAATCTGCTGAAGAGTGCTTTCTACCAATTGCAAAAAGCTGAAATATATTATTTATCATGGTGTGATATAGCCGCAACAGTCACACGTAAAAAAGGAACAGAAGAGAAACAAGATCTAACGATCACACACTTACCTACGTATTCGTGTTTGATGGTTGACAATAACACCTAGTTTCTTGTTTACTTTTAGCTCATCTCGTTGTTGTTTTTCGACAAGGCTCTTTATCAGATCCATCAAAACTTTCAGCTGGCCGCAAGTATGCATTACGAAGACGATGATGAGGCCATATATACTTGTCGCGATCGATATAGTGACTACCCCGGACAAACAATGCAACGCAAACACCATTTCGTAGGTCGGACTGGATTGTACATCGAATGAAAAAAGATAAGTTGGATAAGGTAAAGGTCTGATCGTAGTGTTTTGTGGAGTGATAATCTTCCCTTTAGACAAGGGCATCAATGTTCGAAACGAAAGTCCACTGCTATACAAAAAGACTGCGCAAATTGTGACCAAACGTTTTCCGGTTCTCGCAGATTCGAGCATTGTGTCTCGCTTCTTCGTGCTGTCGACGTTTTTCCAATCCTCTTCGAAATATTTCAAACAGCGCTTGATCTGAACCTCATTGACAATTAAATTGTAATATTTGATGAGAGTCATGATACCGTAAAGCATAATTGGAGTCACCCGAAGTCGGGCGCGAAATTTCTTCTCGAATATCCAATAAAGTGCACCTGGTACGAGAGCGCAATAAAGTAGAATATAGGAAATGGAGATTCGCAAAAATTTGCCAATTTTCTCGCAAATCGACCGTTTTCCGTCAAACTTTGGCCAAACACCGAGTGCGGATAACAAGTTGCGGTTGAAACGTAGAATGTCCTTAACATCGCGTTGGTAATGTTCGTTACGTGACACTTCGCACATTTTAAAGATCTCTTCGCAACTTCGTTTGCAGGAATTATCTTTTTCTCAAATTTGATTGTATCGCGTTACGTTGTACAAGATGCGTGAGACTGAGACGCGAGTGAAAACAGTACTGATGGTTGAAGTAAAAGTCTACGAGAAGGTAAACTTGCAAATACAATGCGCTTGCGCGCAACAAACCTCTACTGTTGCGTGAGTCAGAAAAGTTAAAAGCTACAAAGTTTATAAAGCAATCTGTGAGGCCGGTTTTCCTTGCGTGTAAAAAGTATTTTATCCGTATTTTTATCTAGTTTTCATGATAACAGAACGTAGCTTCGTCAGATTTTTTCTATCCATATTGAAACGATGTAACTTTAATTATGAGATATCGTAAAATATATATATATATATATATATATATATATATATAATGAAAGAAATAAGATAAACTAAAATAGTAAAGTTTAATATTCCACACAAATTCTGGACTCTCAAGAAGTCATCAATCGAATGTTAAAATTTACATTAGAAGTTAAAGGCACGTAAAATATGTGTGTGTGTTATTCTTCATATATATACACTAACATAAATAGTATAAAATTAAGGAAAAAAATAAAAATATTAGAAGTAATATTTCGCTGCTACACTACATTGTTTCTATTGTAGACTTGAACTTTGATACAAGGGTTAACTTTGTAACGAAGAAATTTTACGACAGGAATAAAAAAGAGATGTTACATACAATGTAACTTTCTAATAATTTAATCTCTTTCGCGTGTTGTAGAATTTTACGCTAAAATATTTCCAAGTAACTCTAGTGATATTCTTAATATTCTTAATACAGGGTGGCCCACGTAAAGTATTAATGTAGTAACTCTAAACATATTTGTCCTATCAAAAAGTTGTTCATGAGAAAGTTTGATATATTCGAGGGACCTTTTTAACTACGTAAACAAAAAACGTAAACAACATCTGTCCCCCTTTGAAGAGTGGGAGAGCTTCAAAGTTTCAAGTGGGACCCCCTATACCACCTATCCACCTGTCGGCAAATACCTTTTTTAAAAGAGTCTGCGTTGCTCTGGAAATATAAGAAAGTGCACCATATTGTTGATACCTTATTATTTCTTTCGGTTAACATCAAATATATACTCTAAGATCGTTTTCGTTGTATCGCGAACACAACTTTGTGTCAATGGAGTTCATCATAAATAAAATGGCTATAAGTTTAAATGTTTATAATTTTTGATAGAAACATTTTCCAAAGAAATATTTCAGACAAGGCTGACTTGTTTTTTCCTGTAGAATCCAAATATGTAATATTATAATATGTAATATTGTATATGGTGTTTCATTTGAAACTTTGAAGTTATCCCCCGCCCTTTTTCAAGAGGGAACGGAAATAGATTTTTATTTACGTAGTTAGGAAGGCCCCTCGAATATATGAAACTTTTTCATAAACAACTTTTTGATAGGACAAATATGTTCAGAGTTATTACCTTGTAATCCTTTACGTGGGTCACTTTGTATACTCGTATACAGGGTGTCCTACTTTAATCGATCACCTCAAATATCTCTTGAATATTTCAGTGCATTTTAGGGAAAAATGTTTCAGATAAAAGTTTTGGGATTTCGGAGGTGACATAAGATGATATTGATTTGACCTCGAGTGGCGTTGTCAAGGAAAAGGTCACTTTGAATTTTTTAAATGGAACCCGCCATTTTTCCAAAACACTATGATAAAATATTTCTTCATTAAATATCTTTTGTTAAAGGACTTCAAAGTTACAATATTGTTGCCATTAACATTGGTACCCAAGGTGTTCGACCGACGACTAAAATCTTTTGAATGTTGTTCAAGGACATGACCTTGACAACATTTATCAAGGTCAAGGCAATTGAAGGCTGTTCCTAATATTTTCATTTCTTCAAATTTTAGTGAAAACGAAAATAATAATTTAAAATCATAGGGTAACACGTGGAGTCCGATTGACTTTAAAGAATCATATAAAGGTCACAATACTATGATTATTAAAGAAATTTATATAGGAATATAAATTACTAAAAAATATATATATATATATATATATATATATATATATATATATATATATATATATATATATATATATA
>NW_022639712.1:74008-78386 GCF_010583005.1 Odontomachus brunneus
TATATATATATATATATATATATATATATATATATATATATATATATATATATATATATAACACCTTTATATCACAATATATTTTAACATTATTTATAATAACTATATATATGTAATAATATATATTGTTATATAACATATTGTATAAATATGGAATATAATATAAAATATACATTTTTATTATATTAATATATTGAATCTATGAACAAATTTTTTTAAAAATTCTTGTAATTTAATTCTTCTAATTTTTTAATGCTGATAAAATTAAAATTACAAACCATTAATATGCAGTAGTATACAAATTATTACTATACAATACAAATTATTACTATACAATACAAATTATTGCTGTGGCCTCTGATATTTCTATGAAACATATATGTTGAAGAGTGCACTCCATTAATTGCAAAAAGCTGAAATATATTTATCACAGCGTGATAAAATCGTAACATAAAAATAATAAAAGTGTTAAAAAGTCGCATATAAAAACAAACAAAAGGAAACAAGTTCTAACGATCACAAATTTACCTACGTATTTGTGGTTGATATCCAACAATAACATCTAGCTTCTTATTTATTTTCAGCTCATCTCATCGTTGCTTCTCGATAAGGCTCTTTATCAGATCTACCAAAACTGTCAGCTGGCCGCAAGCATACATTACGAAGACGATGATGAGACCATATAGACCTATCCCGATCGATTCAGTGACCACCCCAGCCAAAGAGTGAATTGCAAACACTATTTCGTAGATCGAACTGATTTGCACATCAAACGAAAAGAGCTAAATTGGATAAGGTAAACGTCTGATCGTAGTGTTTTGTGGGGTAATGATTTTTCCTTTAGACAAAGGCATCAATGCTCGAAGCGGAAAACCACTAATGTACAAAAAGACCGAGAAGTTTTTATATGTTATTTTTTCATAATGTTAAAGATTTTTTCTGGTGGAGATTCGAATTTGAACCGAAGACATTTTTTAGATAATTGTCCGTTGTCTTAGACATTACGTCAATTCCTCACTAGATAAAAAGTTCTTTGTATTGCCCATTTAAGATTTAAGGAAGAAAAATCTTAGAGTTTATTGCTTCTTAAATCGCAAAAGATAAAACCGTTTAGCGTATAAATAATATAAGAGAGATCAACACGATAATTCGTGAGCAAACGTTTTCCGGGCCTCACAAATTCGAGCATCGTGTTTTGATTGTCCGTGTTGTCGACGTTCTTCCAATCCTCTTTGAAATGCCTCAAATAGCGTTTGATCTAAATCTCATAAATAATTAAATTGTAATATTTGATGAGGGTAATGCTACCGTAAAGTGTAATTGTAATTGTCCGAAGTCGGGTGCGAATTTTTTTCTCGATTATCCAATAAAGCGTACCGGGTATCAGGGCACAATAAAGAATAATGTACGAAATGGATATTCGCAAAAATTTGCCAATTTTCTCGCAAATCGATCGTTTAAAACATTGATATTATATATATATATATTTTTTTTTTCAATATTTTTTTATAATGTTTTATAAATGTTTTTAAAATGTTGCTTAATAATATCTCTCAGAGCACTGAACATTGCAATAAGGTTATAGGTAAGTTACAAACTTACACATTTTAATGAACATGTTACTGCAATATACCATTAACCTTACAAGATAAACTTATATTATAATATTTTCATAAAGTTAATATAATCTTTAATATTTCAGCAAACCTATATGTAATTATTTCACTTTTTATGTATCTTGAAAATATTACACAATAGGAACATAGTTTATTAATAATCATTTAATTGTATATGCAAATTTTGTTCACATATAGAATTTTTGATTACGAAAATAAATATAACCAAATTAAATTAAAATATTATTTATAAGATTAACCCTAGGTAGTGTTCACTACACTTCAAATATTTTGAGAAATCGTAAAGACCAATATTCATCTTTCAGTCAGTGCTCTAAAGCGTATATAATGTCAATATCAAGATAAACATATTTTACATAAATATTTTATGCATATATCTCTGATTTCCTTTTTATTATATAAAATATTTGAACTAAATAGTTTATTTTTGTAGTTATATTAAATAATGTTATAAGAAAATTATAATTGCTGCTTCGGCTACATATGGGAATAATACAAAACACTTAATACAAGTTGAAAAAATAGCGCAATAGCCAAGGTGGTAGACTAGAAATTTTTGAGGTTGTCTGAGGTCTCGAGTTCACGTCCGACCAGTACTGAGTAAATTTTCAGGTATAAAAATAGTGAGAAATCAAATAAAAGAGCTGAATTTCATTTAAAATCAACATAAGTTGACTAGTTGCAATCGTTTCTGCAAAATATATCTTTTATTAAAAATATTGCAAGATTCTAGGCATATTATTTTAACCTTAATGTAACGTTCCGTACAAAGAACGTTTCATGTTAATGAAACGTTTAATGTTAATGGAATATGGATAACTGAAGTATAGACAAACATTTTCATATTATCAGAAGGTTAATAGCAGGTTAACTAACTTCAGTGTAATGTTAGCATCTTACAATTTAAAGTTGCTGTAATCTTATGGCAATATTAATGTGCTGTGAGGGTAATTATGATATTTATTCAAGAAACGTTATCACAAAATGTTCAAGCAACATTAGCGTAACATTAATTAGCACAACAATATGACATATATGAATTCAACATTACCGAAACCTCTAAATCGGTGACAAAGATTTGTTCGTAATGATGTTGTGTACAACGTTAGATACGACATACTTGAAAACGTTACATGTTACTCAATATCGTTATAATAATGTTATAGTAATGATATTTTGCTTACTGGAAATGTTCGTTAAGTGGCACTTCGCGCATTTTAAAAATCCCCTCGCAATTCCGTATGAGAAAATTATCCTTTACTCAAGTTTGATTCTACTGAGTTACATCTAAGATATATGAGATTGAGACGCGAATGAAATCAGTACTGATCGTTGAAGTAAAAATCCGCGATAAGTTAAATTTGCTATTAGAATGCGCTTGCGTGCATTAAAACTATAATGTCGCATGAGTCAGAGAAGTTGAAACCACAAAGTTAGTAAAGCAACTTGTTCATCTGAAGTCGAGTTTACTTGTCTATACAACTTATTTTTGTCCGCTAACTTTCACGATATGAAAACGTAAACTGCGTCAGATTTTGCTTTTTGTCCATTATATAGGTGCAATATTAATTATAAAATTATGAGATATATTGAAAAAAATAATGAAATAGTAAATAGTTAATATTTTATAAAAGTTTGAATTCTCGAGAAGTTCTCTAGAGAGAATTAATATCTATATTAAAATGTGAAGAAGCTTATAGCATCATTCTTTACACTCACATACAAACTAGTATAAAGTGAAGAATATTGATGAAAGTCTTGCACATAATTTTGAATCCACAATAATATGTTTTGTTTTAAACTTGGGCTTTGGTTCAAGGGTGGATTTTATAACAGACAACAAGTTCTACGACAAAAGTAGAGACCAAATATAAGTCTTAAATATGAGTATAGAGGGCTCTTCTCTTTCTTCGTAGAGAATGTCGTAAAGTTAAACGTGTTTTTCGCATAATCAGGAAAGTAGGTGACAGTAATTTTTATATTTGGTACCATATCTATTTTAGTTACTTCTGTCTTTTTCTCTTCTCCTATTCAGTTATAAGATTATTTGGGTTAGCAAATTTAGCGAATAATTGCGTGTATAATACTGTGAGTGCTATACAGGCAGCACATGGATCGTGCTTATCAGAGTTTTCCGCACTACTACACTCTAACTAATCATCGGCCGACGTTTAACCGCCGCTTACTAATTAATATTAACGTGATATTATAGGGGAGACTGGCACATGAAAAGTGCTAATTAACGCGGTCTAGGCACTGCCTTTGTAGCACTTCACTCACATTATCACACGCGATCATTCGCTACTTAACAGTAATTCTAATAATCATATAACTATATAAGAGACAGAAAAGACAGAAATAGCGAAAGTTAAATATGCTTATCAAGAATTCTCTGCAATCTACTTTCCTGATTACCTATAATACAACACGTTAACAACATTACGATGATCTATGCAATAAAAGAGAAGAGCATTTTATACTTTTGATATCTAATTATTTTTATATCAACATTGCATACTTATAATAACACTTCAATATTACTCTTATATATCTATAAATAAAAATATTGTAACTTAGTCAACAACTGATCGAAGTAGATTTAAATAACCCATGGCTGTCTTAACAACCTAAAATACAACATATTTATGTTAATCACTTGCCCATTTCACAACAGGAAACAGTATAAGTTCTGATATATATATATATATATATATATATATATATATATATATATATATATA
>NW_022639712.1:78396-82126 GCF_010583005.1 Odontomachus brunneus
ATATATATATATATATATATATATATATATATATACATTAAGGAGTTTCAGGCATGTTTGAATTAATAAATTCACACGTATTGCATACGAAGAAAATGGGAACTATACTTACTCTATTTTTTGAGCGAAAATACTACTTACGGACCCAAATGTCCTAAAGGATAACTCCATGAAATTTCCTGCCTTAAGTTTTACTGGTTTATTTGACATAAGTATGATTAAAATTAGTGCCCGCGCTTTTCCTTCCGGAAGAAGGTGCCAATCTAACGTACATGCCGTCAAAGCTACTTGTTCCCCCTCGTTAATGAATGACACATATCAGAGTGATATTTGAAAAAGTATAGCGGCATAGCGATATTGGCATTATTACCACCGCAATATATATAGCAGTACGCATCACGAAACTTAATATACTTACCTTTTCAGAGAGCTGCTCACCAATAAAACAATATACAAATATATTGAAAACCAATGATATCACTGAAATAAAATACGTACACATAGCAACGGTATTGCTGTTCTCCCATTCCTGTATAAGCAAATTATATTATTTATCATTATAATATCGTCATATATATACGCATATATTTTATGTATAGATTTCTACATACCATAATTAAGCAATATATTATGAGACATATCATAGAAGTACATGTCATGAGTTCTACAAAACTCGAAAAATATATAACGTTTTGCACCATATCCAAAAAACTGGAAGCCATTGTAAGACAAATATAAGTCCCACTCTCCCAAAACAATCAAATATACACCGCACAGAAAAATATTCATCGTACTAAAATACTACATAATATGCCATTCTAGCTGATACGATAATAACAACAAATATATATATATATATATATATATATATATATATATATATATATATATATATATATATATATATACTTAATATATAAATTAAAATATAAAATTTATATAAATTTACAAATTAAAATTTATAAATTTAAAATTTATTAATTTATAAATTAAAATTTAATATATAAAATTTATATAAATATATATATATATATATATATATGCTTCAAACAAAATGTAGCTACTAATTGACAAATGTAGCTACATCATTGAGATAAAATGTGCGTGTTGATACATGCAGAAACAAACGGTTGTTACTTTCGCGTTCTTATTTGATGCTGTACGATGACAGATAACTTCTTGTCCACATTCTCAAACTCATGTTCGATTGTCAAGTTGTTCATTAGCGTCATTAAGATGTCCAATTGTGCCACAATATGCATCGTGAAGAGCGCCGCAATGCCGCAACCTGCCACTGTGATCGTATACCTGAGGAGACCCGTCAAACACTGTACCAAGAACACAATCTCGTAAGCCGGACTGATCTGCGGATCAAACACTATATAATAAGCAGGACTCGGCAAGGGTCTAATCGTAATATTCTGAGCAGTGACGATTTTCCCTCTTGACAACGGTAAAAGTGTTCGATACGTCATCCCGGAGCCATACATGAATATACTGCATAAGATCAACAAACGTCTGCCAGTTCTCGCATGGAAGAGCATCGTATTACGAGCAGTCGGGCTGATGACATTTTGAAAATCCTTCTCGACACATGCCATGCAACTTCTCATTTGATTCTTCATGTACAGTAGATTACTGTACTTGAGAATCGACACAATCGTGAATATAACCACGGCCATTATTTTAATTCTCGCGCGAGTCTCCTTCTGCACCATGAATATATAAAGGAGTGTAGAAATTAGATCGCAACTGAGAAGAAGATAAAATACAAAAAACAATGCGGCCCTTTGTAGCTTCTGAAGAAGCCAGAAGTTTGTTTGCGCGTACGGCCAAATGCCCAAAAGAGAAAAAATAAAACGATTCAATTCGTATGTATAGTTTATATCGTGCTCGTAGTTTTCATTGATAAACATTATGAATAATGTTCGACTTGAATTTATATAACAGAACTTTCGAGTTTCGAAATATATAAAGTGATGTGAAGACCACCGCTTCTCCTTCTCGTCTATTCGGAGTAGCTGCTTTCCACTTCGAGCAGAGTTTAATAGCTGCATGCGCTTGCGTGCTAGTACATTTGAAAGGGTAGACAGTGCAAATCGTTAACAATGCACGCATGGAAACATCGAGGGAAATCTCACAGGCTAGTCTATTTTTGAGTTATACAAGAAGAAAGTTTTTCTAGCTTTATTTCAAATATTGAACAAGTTGAAACCATACGAGGAAGTGTTGTTATTGATATCGCAACAATACCAAACGGCCATTGACTTTAAACAGAATGGCTTTACAAATACAATTTGTACTAAGAAGAAGGTGAATAACCATATCCCTTCTGAAAAATATTATAAAATATTCAGGTATAAATCTTTCTTTGAATAACAAATTAAATTTAGATAAGCATTTTTCTATGGAAGAGGTATTGGTCGTAACTTTTATTTTGAGTTTCCTATATTATATGGAAGAGAAGTTTTCCTTCTGGATAGAAAAATCATATATAGTTTTACGTCCAAAAAATTACTTACAACAACAGTTAGTAAAATTTAGTCTTTAACTTTTCTATTTCTTTTCTTTAGGAGAAAATCAGTGGCAAAGTCATTTTACATTAAAACAGTTCTTAGATTTGATCAAAGTAATAATAATCACATAACTGAATAAGAAAATAAAACACAAATTAAGAGAATTAAATATATTTATCGAATATTGGAATCATAGTGATATGCTTTCGTGATTAGCCGCAAAATAAATAAATTTATTTCTACGATATCCTCTGAGATTAAAAAAGGGATTTCTCTATATTTTTGATAACTAACTATTTTTATTTCAACTTTGTTTACTCAATGACACTTCCGATTCTACACTTATTTACCTATGAGTAAATATCTACTGAAAAGAATTATGGCATTAAAATTTATAGACAGAATTGAGTGAAATTAGAATGACCTTTACTGTGAACAATCATTGTGAGAACATTAATTCTTTTTAATATCAAAGATGAAATATCTGTTATACGAAGTCACTATTAGAATTTTGTTTTATAACTTCATAACTTTATTATTTCCTAAAAACGTGGACGTGTGATTTATTTTCTACTTGCAAGACACTTTATCTATCAAAGTAAAAATTTAATCTACGCGTGATTTTTTGCGGAGTACCACTAACGCAAATTTCACTTACTTTTGTTTGTATTTTTTTATGCCATATCTTTTTGGGCAATATATATTGTCACTCACTCAACAACTGATCGAAGGAGATTTAAATAACCCATGGCCGTCTTAATAACCTAAAATATAATTTACTTGTGTTAACCGCTTTTCTATTTAACAAAAAAAATAATATTCACATATAAAAACTTTTAAACATACATGAATTAAGGAATTCACATAGATTATATATGAAAATAAAAGGACCGTACTTTAAAAACGAAGGTTATATTACTTACGGACCCGAATGTCCTAAAGGATAACTCCACGAAATTGCCTGCCTTAAGTTTCATTGGCTTATTTGACATGAGAATGATTAAAATTAGTGCCCGCGCTTTTACATCCGGAAGAAGGTGCCAATCTAAAGTACATGCCGTCAAAGCTACTTGTTCCCCCTTGTTTTGTTAATGAGTGACAGACATAAAAGTGATATTCAAAAAATTATAACAATATTGGCATTATTACTACCGCAATATATATATATATATATATATATATATATATATATATATATATATATATATATATAT
>NW_022639712.1:83883-84217 GCF_010583005.1 Odontomachus brunneus
TTCAATTGAAAGGACAAGTCGTGCAAATCAATGAATTAACAATGCGCGCATGACAACTTCAAGGAAAATCTCGCAGGCTAGTCTAATTTTGAGTTATGCAAGAAGAAAGTTCTCTCAGCATTATTTCAAATATTGAATAAGTTGTAGTCCCGCGAGGAAGGGTTGTCGTTGATATAATATCGATACCAAACGGCCATTGACTTTAAGCAGAATATCACAAACGCAACTTACAAACGTAACTTGTATATATTGGAAAGAAAATAAGTAACTATGTCTCTTTTGAGAAATATAAAATGTACATGTATAATTATTTCTTCGCATAATAAATAAAATG
>NW_022639712.1:84227-84514 GCF_010583005.1 Odontomachus brunneus
ATACACAAAAAATGCTAAAACTTTATATAATACACCACTGCAGTTGATACGATAATAACAACAATATATATATACTGCATAAATATATATATATATATACTGTATATATATATATAAATATATATACTGCAAATAAAATGCAGTTACTAACACAACTGAGATAAAATGTACGTGTTGATGCATGCAGAAACAAATGGTTATTACTTTCGCGTTTTTATTTGATGTTGTACGATGACAGATAACTTCTTGTCCGCATCCTTAAGTTCATGTTCGATTGTTAGGTTGTT
>NW_022639712.1:84524-84976 GCF_010583005.1 Odontomachus brunneus
TTTTAATATCTAAAGAAGAGAGTATGATATGTAGGAGCCAAATGACGGTTCTTTGGTGCGACTGCCAAATAAAATTATTGAAGAGAGGATCTCGTTATTTAATTGTAGTTAGATGCACGCACTGAATAATCCCTCCGTGTTTACTTCAAATGTTCGCGGTAAACTTTTCTGTCGTGTGCAAACTATCTCTTGCTCTCAATTAAATCGGTATACAATTTTTTTCTCGTTCTCAAATAAAGTAACATTGATTTGATTCCATTTTGTAATGTGAAAAATACTGCTTCGTCAGAAATGAAATCTAGACCGCCTCACTAGGAAAGGACGCCGTATTTAACTTTCAATATCTAATTATGTTTACTTCAACATTACATACTTAATAGTTCCTTCATTCTACGCTAAATTAAAAAATGTATTGTAATTCAATCTACAACTGATCGAAGGAGATTTAAATA
>NW_022639712.1:84986-85208 GCF_010583005.1 Odontomachus brunneus
GATGTCCAATTGCGCCACAACATGCATCGTGAAGAGCGCCGCAATGCCGCAACCTGCCACTGTGATCGTGTACCTGAGAAGACCCGCCAAACACTGTACTAAGAACACAATCTCGTAAGCCGGACTGATCTGCGGATCGAACACTACATAGTAAGCAGGATTTGGCAAGGGTCTGATGGTAATGTTCTGAGCAGTGACAATCTTCCCTCTTGTTAACGGTAT
>NW_022639712.1:85218-85455 GCF_010583005.1 Odontomachus brunneus
TTAAACTTAAGTTAATTGCTTTTCCCTTTTCCAAAAAAGAAAGAAAGAAAACAATAAATATCGGATATAAAAGCTTTCAAAAACATACTTCAATTAAAGTAATCGCGTATATTACATATAAAAATAGGAACCGTATTCTTTCTGCAGAGCAGAGATATTACTTACAGACCCGAATGTCCTAAAGGACAACTCCAAGAAATTGCCTGCCCTAAGTTTCATTGTCTTATTACACATGAG
>NW_022639712.1:85465-85720 GCF_010583005.1 Odontomachus brunneus
AACAAACGTCTACTGGTTCTCACGTGGAACAACATCGTGTTACGGGCAGTTGGACTGATGACACTTTGAAAATCTTTCTCGACACACATCATGCAACTCTTCATTGGATTCTTCAGGTAAAAAAAATTGCTATACTTGAGGAGTGACACAATCGTGAATAACACACCTGCGATGACTTTAATCCTCGCACGAGTCTCCTTTTGCACCATGAATATATAAAGGAGAGTAGAAATTAAAGCGGAACAGAGAAGAAGG
>NW_022639712.1:85730-103531 GCF_010583005.1 Odontomachus brunneus
ATGCGTACCACGAATATTAATATATCTACCTTTTCAGAAAGTTGCTCACCAATAAAACAGTATACAAATATATTGAAAGTGAATGATATCACTAAAATACAATACGTACAAGTGGCTACGGCATTGCTGGCCTCCCATTCCTGTATAGAGAAATAAAATATATTAATAATTTTAGTAAAATATATATATTATATTTCACATCTCAAACATATATATATTTTACTTAATGATTTTTACATACCATAATTAAGCAATATATCATGAGGCATATTATGGAAGTACATGCCATAAGTTCTACGAAACTCGAGAAATGTACAACGCCTTGCACCATATCTAAAAAACTGAAAGCCATTGTATGACAAATGTAAGTCTTGTTCTCCGAAAATAATTAATTATCCATCATATTGACGTATATTTCAATTAGTACGATCAAAAAATTGATTGTACTAAAATACTATATGATATGCCATTTCAATTGATATAATAATAACAAATATTAATGCTTCAAATAAAATATAGCTACTAACATAATTGAGATCAAAGGATTATTACTTTCGTATTTTTATTTGATGTTGTACGATAACAGATAATTTCTTGTTCACATGCTCAAGCTCATGTTTGACCGTCAAATTGTTCATTAGTACCATTAAGATGTCTAATTGCGCGACGATATGCATCGTGAAGAGCGCCGCAATGCCACAACCTGCCACTGTGATCGTATACCTGAGGAAACCCGTCAAACACTGTACGAAGAACACAATCTCGTAAGCCGGACTGATCTGTGGATCGAACACTACATAGTAAGCAGGACACGGCAAAGGTCTAATTGTAATATTCTGAGCGGTGACAATCTTCCCTCTTGATAACGGTATGGCTGTTCGATATGTCATACCGGCGCCATACATAAATATACCACACAAGATCAACAAACGTCTGCCAGTTCTCGCGTGAAAAAGCATCGTGTTGCGCGCATTCGAACTAGTAACACTTTGAAAATCTTTCTCCACACACGCCAAGCAATCCTTCATTTGATTCTCCACGTACAACATATTGCTATACTTGAAAATCGACACAATCGTGAATAACACAAGGCCTATAATCTTAATTCTCGCGCGTGTCTCCTTCTGCACCACGAATATATAAAGGAGCATAGAAATTAGATCGCAACAAAGGATAAAGTAGCATCCGAAAAGCAGTACAATCTTCTTCAGCTTCTGCAGAAACCAAAAGTTCGTTTGCGTGCCCGGCCAAAGTCCCAATAGAGAGAAAACAATTCGATTCAACTTGCATGTGTAGTTTATGTCGCGCTCGTAGTCCTCATTGATAAACATAGTGTCAGATTTGAAATTTTATAATTGGACTTCCGAAACATAAAACGTAACGTGTGACAAGACGATCACCGTTTCTTCTTCTTGTCTGTTCGCAGGAGCCGCCTTCCATTTCTAGCAGAGTTTGGTAGCCGCGCGCTTGCGTGTTAGTACAATTGAAAGGACAGGTCATGCAAATCGTTAACAATGCACGCATGGAAACTTTGATGGAAATCTTGCAGGCTAGTCTATTTTTGAGATATGCAAGAAGAAAGTTTTCCTAACTTCATTTTAAATATTGAACAAGTTGAAACCCCTCGAGGAAAGGTTGATATGGTATTGAAGCCCAACGGCCATTGACTTTAAACAGAATGTTAACCTTATAAACGTGACTTCTATATACATTAAAGAAAAAGGTGATTAACTATTTCATTTTTGAGGAATACTATAAAATGTACGCGTAGAAGTACTTTTAGGTAATAAATAAAATGCAAATAAATTTTTTTCTATGGAAGGGCAAATGCTTGCAACTATAGTTTGACGTCCTTTTGTTATGCAGAGGGGAAATTTTCCTGCTAGATAGAGAAATCACGAATGGGTTGAGCAGAGAAACGTTTTGCAGAGAAAAATTATCCCTAATAATAAGTGTATAAGTCTTGGTCTTTGACTTGGCAGAAAACTAATATAATTCTATATTAAAGTGTTTTTTAAACAATGTGAAAAATAAATAGTAATTTTATAACTGAATAAGAAGAAAACCTGAAAGTAATGAATTCAAAAATGCTTATCTAACTTTGATATCGATATGATATATTATTCTGATTAGCCGCAAAACAACAGGTTTAATAACAAAAGAGAGGAGCTTTGATATTTAAAAGCAATACTTTTGATATCTAAAATGAAGATAGTATGATATAGAGCAAAATGATGATTTTTTGGTGTGACTACCAAATAAAGTTATCAAAGGGAGATCTCGTTGGTTGATTGTGACCAGTGAAAGCACTTCAGTGAAAGAATTGTGCACGCACTGAATAATCCTTCAGTATTTATTTCAAACGTACGCAGGAAATCTTCTTGTCTTGTGCAAACTATTCTTTGCTTCCAGTTAAAATGGTACGAAATTCTCTTTCCTTTTTGCGCAAATAAACTTGACTTGGTTTCATTTTATGAAAAATACTGCTTTAGCCAGAAATAAAATCCAGGCCGCCTCACTTGTAGGAAAGAACACCGTATTTAACTTTCGATGTTTAATTGCGTTTACTTCAATACATTACATACTTAATAATTCCTTTAATTCTACTCTTAGTTATCCGTGAGTAAATATATATAATTCAATCAACAACTGATCGAAGGAGATTTAAATACCCCAGGGCTGTTTTAACAACCTAAAATATAATATACTTAATTGTTAATTGTTTCTCCGTTTCCCCTCAAAAAATACACTATGAAATGAAAAGCATATGAAAGCTTTCAAATATACTTGTATCAAAGAATTTGCATATATTTTATATCAAAATAGGAACCTATTCTTTTTGAGCAAGAATGTTACTTACAGACCCAAATGTCCTAAACGATAATTCCACGAAATTGCCTGCTTTAAGCTTCATTGGCTTATTAGATATAAGCATGATTAAAATTAGTGCCCGCGCATTTGCATTCGGGAGAAGATGCCAATCTAACGTACATGCCGTCAAAGCCACTTGTTCCTCCTAGTTTCGTTAATAAATAACACAATAATATTTGAAGAAGAACAATCGTTGTATAATTGTGGCATTATTATCATCGCAAAGAATGAGTGAGAGTACATCACGAAAATTAATATATTTATGTACCTTTTCAGAAAGCTGCTCACCAATAAAACAATATACAAATATATTGAAAGTCAATGATATGACTATAATAAAATATGTACACATGGCTACAGTATTGCTGGCCTCCCATTCCTTCATAGAAAAATAAAATGTATTAATAATTGTAGTAATATATATACTCTCATATTTCTTTGATGATTTTAACATACCATTATAACATAATATATTATAAGGCATAACATGGAAGTACACGTCGTGACTTCAATTAGACTCGAATATTGTATAACGCCTTGTACCATATGCAACAAACTGGAAGCCATCGTAAGACAAATGTAAGTCTTGTTTCCCGAGATCGGATATACTTCGGATATATGAACAATCGAGTATATTTCACAAAGTATTCAACATATCATACAAAAGCACCATATGATGTGCCTCCAGCTGATACGACAATAACAACAAATATATTTAAATAAGATGCAAATATTAACACAATCGAGATCAAATGCGCGTATTGATGCATGCAAAAACAAACAAATGTTACTTTCGCGTTTTTATTTGATGCTCCACGATGACAGATAATTTTCTGTTCACATCCTCATCTTCGTGCTCGTTCGTTAAGTTGTTCATTAGTGCCATCAAGATGTCCAGTTGCGCGACGATGTGCATCGTGAAGAGCGCCGCGACACCGCAAGCTGCCACTGTGATCGTGTACTTGAAGAGACCCGTGAAGCACTGTACGAAGAACACAATCTCATAAGTCGGACTGATCTGCGGATCGAACACTACATAGTAAGCAGGACTCGGTAAAGGTCGAATCGTAATGTTCTGAGCAGTGACAATCTTTCCTCTTGACAACGGTATAAGTGTTCGATACGTCATCCCGGCGCCATACATGAATATACTGCACAGAATGAACAAACGTCTACCAGTTCGCACGTGGAAGAGCATCGTGTTGCGGGCAGTCGGACTGGTAACACTTTGAAAATCTTTCTCCACACGCGCCATGCAACTCCTCATTTGATTCTTTATATACAACAGATTGCTGTATTTAAGAATAGACACTATCGTAAATAACAAAGTGGCCATAACTTTAATCCTCGCGCGAGTCCCTTTCAACACCATAAATATGTAGAGAAGCATAGACGTTAGTTCGAAAGAGAGAAGAACAAAGAAACCAAAGATCAGCACGGTCTCCTTCGTTTTCTGCAGAATCCAAAAATTCGTGTTCGTGTACGGCCAGATTCCTAATAAACGAAGAACAAATCGATTCAATTCGTATGTATAGTTAATGTCACGTTCGTAATTTTTATTGTTATACATTGTGAAATTTCTTCAACTTGAGATTCTATATCGCTACTTTCGAGTTTGTGAAGTATAAAACGCAACGTGAGTAGACAATGACTACATTCTCTTCTTCGCTTTGCCTGTCCACTTCGAGCAGGATTCGATATCCGCGCGCGCTTGCGTGTTGCAACGATGGAAATGACAGGTAAAACTAATCATTAACAATATATGCGTGGCAATCTTCGCTAGCTAGCCTATTTTTGAGTTATACAAGAAGAAAGTTCTTCTGGCTACATTTCAAATATTGAACAAGTTAAAGTTCTATGAGGAAAGGTTTTTACTGATACCGCGCCGAGATATCAAACGGCCATTGACTTCGAACAGAATATCGACCTTACAAACACGATTTGTATATGCGTTAAGGGAAAGATGGGTAAATATATATCTTTTGAAAAATATTATAAAATGTAGACGTATTAATATTTCTGTGAATAATATATTAAAATCAGATATATTTTTCTATGAAAAAGGTGTTCTTCACAACTTTAAATTGTCTTTTCTTCATTAAATGTAGGAGACATTTACGTACTGGGTAAAACAGCTGCGATTCGTTTCACGTTCTGCAAAAAGATAATAACAGTAAACGAGATTCCGTCTTTTTCTTGGTAGGAGAAATCAGTAGTAGTGTAATTTTATATTAAAACATTTCTTAGACTTTAGCAAAAATAAATAGTGATTTAATAACTGAGAAAGAGAAAGAAACTTGAAAGTAACGGAATGTACTTCACCTAGTACCGATATCTGTAATATCTATCTTTATGTTTAGCTGCTATATAAAACGTTTTATTCTACGACGCCCTTTTCAATCCCTAGAAAAGAGTAGAGATCTCTATTCTTTTGGTATTAAATTACTTTTATTTCAAAATTCTATACTTAATAGCACTTTTGATTCTACGCGTATTTAACTGAGTAAATATCATATAACTCAGTCAACAACTGATAAAAGGAGATTTAAGTAACCCATGGCCGTCTTAACAACCTAAAATATAATATATTTATGTTAATTGCTATTCAATTCGACAAAAGAAATGGTATAATCTCTGCAGTATAACGATTATAAGAAATTTCATACTTGCAGACATATTTGAAATAAGAAAGATGCACTTACTAAACATAAAAATAAGGGAAACGAATTTTCTGAACAAAAGCATTACTTACGGCCCCGAATGTCTTAAAGGATAACTCCACATAATTTCCTGCTTTAAGTTTTACTGGTTTATTTGACATGAGCATGATTAAAATTAATGCCCGTGCTTCTGCCTCCGGAAAAACGTGCCAATCTAACGTAGCCGCCGTTAAGGCTACCTGGTCTCCCTAGTTGCAAATGAATGATATTTAAAGAAGAAGCATCGCGATATTTGTCCTCTCGACTAAATGTGATATTATCATTGTCGCAATATATATGTGCAAGAGTGAATCATATAGTTTAATCTACCTTTTCAGAGAGCTGCTCACCAATGAAACAATAAACAAATATGTTGAAGGTCATAGATATCAGTGAAATAACATACGTATACATGACTATGGTATTACTGTCCTCCCATTCCTGTAAAGAGAAGCAAATTATATTATTTATCATTTGATAATATCGTTATATACACATGCATATATTTTATTTAATGATTTTTACATACCATGATAACATAATATATAATAAGGCATAACATAAAAGTGCACGTCATGACTTCAAGTAGACTCGAAAACTGTATAACGCTTTGCACCATATGCAACAAGCTGGAAGTCATCGTAAGACAAATGTAAGTTCCGTCCTCCGGAAATTACCGGATATACTTTACAAGGTAAAGTATTTATTACACTAAAGCTCCATACGACGCGTCTTCAGTTAATACGATAATAACAATAAATATATGTACTTTAAGTATAATGAAGATATTAACACAATCGTAATCAAATGTACGTGCTGATGCATGCAAAAACAACAAATGTTACTTTCGCGTTCTTATTTGATGCTCCACAATCACTGATAATTTTCTGTTCACATCCCCAAGTTCGTGTTCGTTCGTCAAGTTGTTCATTAATATCATCAAGATGTCCAATTGTGCGACGATGTGCATCGAAAAGAGTGCTGCAATGCCGCAAGCTGCCACTGTGATTGTGTATTTGAAAAGGCCTGTGAAAAACTGTACGAAAAACACAATCTCGTAAGCTGGACTGATCTGCGGATCGAACAGTACATAGTAAGCAGGAACTGGCAAGAGTCTAATCGTAATGTTCTGAGCAGTGACAATCTTTCCTCTTGCTAACGGTATGATTGTTCGATATGTCATCCCGGAGCCATATAGGAATATACCGCACAGTATAAATAAACGTCTGCCGATTCTCGTGTAGAAGAGCATTGTGTTACGGGCAAACGGACTGGTGACACTTTGAAAATCCTTCTCGACATACGCCATGCAACTCCTCATTTGATTCTTTACGTACAACAAATTGCTGTATTTTAGGATTGACACAATCGTGAATAACACAGCTGCCGATAGTTTAATTCTCGCGCGAGTCCCTTTTAACACCATTAATACGTAAAGAAGTATAGACGTTAGTTCAAAAAAGAGGAGGACATAAAAACCAAAGATCAACACCTTCTCCAAAATTCGCAGAATCCAAAAACTCGTGTTCGTGTATGGCCAGATTCCCAATAAACGAAGAACGAATCGATTCAATTTATACGTATAATTTATGTCACGTTCATAATTTTTATTTTTGTACATCGCGAATATCTTTGACATAAAACTTTATATCGGAGCCCTTGCGTTTGCGGTGCATAAAAAGTAAGGTGACTCGAGAACGACTGATTCTTCTTCTCCTCGTCTGGCCGCATCGAGCAGAATTTGTACGTGCGCGCGCTTGCGTGTTGCAACAATTGAAACGATACGCGGAATTAACAATATATGCGTAGCAACTTTAATGGAAATCTCACAAGCTAGTCTATTTCAGTATTACAGAAGGAGAAAGTTCTTCTAGCTACATTTCAAACATTGAACAAGTTGAATTTCTACGAGAAAGGTTTTTTATTGATACCGCACCGATACCAAACGGCCATTGACTTCGAACAGAATATCGACCTTACAAATGCGATTCGTAAATGCGTTAAGGGAAAGATGTGTAAATATATCTCTTTTAAAAAATATTATAAAATGTAGACCTATTAATATTTCTGTAAATAATACATTAAATTCAGATAAATATTTTCCTATGAAAGAGCTGTTCTTCACAACTTTAAATTCTATTCTTCATTAAACGTAGGAGACATTTACGTGCTGGATAAAATAGCAGCGATTGGTTTCACGTTCTGCAAAAAAATAATTCACAATAACAGTAAACAAAACTCGGTTTTTTCTTGATAGGAGAAATCAGTGGTAGAGTAATTTTACGTTAAAACTTTTCTTAGTCTTTAACAAAAATAAATAGCGATCCTATAACTGAGTAAGAGAAAGAAACTCGAAAGTAGTGGTATATATTTCACATAGTACCGATATCTGTTACATCTGTTTCTATGATCGGCCACTATACAAAAACGTTTTATTCTATAACGCGCTCTCTCATCCCTCACAAAAGAGAAGAAATCTCTATTCTTTTATTATTTTTATTTCAAAATTGTATACTTAAAAGCACCTCTGATTTTCTACGCGTATTTATCTGTGAAGAAATATACATTTATTTGTGAGTAACTCAGTCAACAACTGATAGAAGTAGATTTAAATATCCCGTGGCCGTCTTAACAACCTAAAATATAATATATTTACGTTAATCGCTTTTCTATTTAACAAAAGAAATGATGTAATCTCTGGGGTATAATGGTTATAAGAGTTTTCGTACTTGCAGACATACTTGAATTTAGAAAGTTACACCTACTGCATATGAAAATAAGGGAAACAGATTTTCTGGACAAAAGTATTACTTACGGACCCGAATGTCTTAAAAGATAACTCCACAAAATTTCCTGCCTTGAGTTTTACTGGCTTATTTGACATAAGCATGATTAAAATTAATGCCCGTGCTTTTGACTCCGGTAAAACGTGCCAATCTAACGTAGCCGCCGTTAAGGCTACCTGGTCTCCCTAGTTGCGAATAAATGATACTTAAAGAAGGAGCAATGCGATATTTGTCGTTTCGGCTAAATATGATATTATTATTGTCCCAATATATATGTGCAAAAGTGAATAATGTTGAATCTACCTTTTCAGAGAGCTGCTCACCAATGAAACAATAAACAAATATGTTGAAAGTCATAGATATCACTGAAATTACATACGTACACGTGGCTATAGCATTACTGTCCTCCCATTCCTGGAAAGAGAAGCAAAATATATTATTTATTATTTCATAATATCGTCATATAGGTACATACACATATATTTCATTTAATGATTTGTACATACCATAATAACATAATATATAACAAGGCATAACATAAAAGTGCACGTCATGACTTCAAGTAGACTCGAATATTGTATAATGCTTTGCACCATATGCAACAAACTGGAAGTCATCGTAAGACAAATGTAAGTTCCGTCCTTCGAGAACAACCGGATATACTTCACAAAGTAAAGTATTTATTATACTAAAGTTCCATACAACGTGTCTTCAGTTAATACGATAATAACAACAAATATATATATACATACAAATATATATATACTTTAAATATAATGCAAATATTAACGTAATCATGATCAAATGTACGTGCTGATGCATGCAAAAACAACAAATGTTACTTTCGCGTCCTTATTTGATGCTTCACAATAACCGATAATTTTCTGTTCACATCCCCAAGTTCGTGTTCGTTCGTCAAGTTGTTCATCAATACCATTAATATGTCCAATTGTGCGACGACGTGCATCGAAAAGAGCGCCGCAATACCGCAAGCTGCTACTGTGATTGTGTATTTGAAAAGACCGGTGAAAAGCTGTACGAAAAACACAATCTCATAAACCGGACTGATCTGCGGATCGAACACTATATAGTAAGCAGGACTCGGTAAGGGTCTAATCGTAATGTTCTGAGCAGTGATAATCTTCCCTCTTGACAACGGTATGAGTGTTCGATACGTCATCCCGGCGCCATACATGAATATACTGCACAGAATGAACAAACGTCTACCAGTTCGCACGTGGAAGAGCATCGTGTTGCGGGTAGTTGGACTGACGACACTTTGAAAATCCTTCTCAATGTGCGCCATGTAACTCCTCATTTGATTCTTCACGTACAATAAATTGCTATATTTTAGGATCGACACAATCGTGAATAACACAGCTGCCGTTAGTTTAATTCTCGCGCGAGTCCCTTTTAACACCATTAATACATAAAGAAGCATAGACGTTAGTTCGAAAAAGAGGAGGACATAGAAACCAAAGATCAGCACCTTCTCCATCTTTCGCAGAATCCAAGAATTCATGTTTGTGTATGGCCAGATTCCCATTAAACGAAGAATGAATCGGTTCAAATTATACGTATAATTTATGTCACGTTCGTAATTTTTATTTTTATACATCGCGAATATCTTTGACATAAGACTCTATATCGAAGCCCTCGCGTTAGCGAAGTATAAAAAGTAACGTGACTCGAGAACGACTGCTCCTTCTTCTCCTTGTCTAACCGCATCGAGCAGAACTTGTACGTGCACGCGCTTGCGTATTGCAACGATTGAAACGATACGCGGAATTAATCATTAACAATATATACGTAGCAACTTTAACGGAAATCTCACAAGCTAGTCTATTTTAGTATTACAGAAGAAAAATAAAGTTCTTCTTGCTACATTTCAAGCATTGAACAAGTTGAAGTTCTACGAGGAAGGTTTTTTATTGATACCGCACCGATATCAAACGGCCATTGACTTTGAGCAGGATGTCGACCCTACAAACGCGATTTGTATGTACGTTAAGGGAAAAATGTGTAAATATATTTTTTTGAAAAATATTATAAAATGTAGTCCTGTTAATATTTCTGTGAATAATTCAGATAAATATTCAGTAATTAAATTCAGATAAATATTTTTCTATAAAAGAAGTGTTATTCGTAATTTTAAATTGTCTTTTCTTCATTAAATGTAGGAGACATTTACGTGCTGAGTAAGGCAGCTACGATTCGTTTCACGTTCTGCAAAAAAATAATTCACAATAACAATAAACGAGACTCGGTCTTTTTCTTGGTAGGAGGAATCAGTGATAATTTTACGTTGAAACATTTGTTAGACTTTAGCAAAAATAAATAGTAATCCTATAATTGAGTAAGAGAAAGAGGCCTATTCTATAACGTTTAATGATGTCGTTATGTATCGCTGTGCAGTTATTTCATAATACAAAAAAATCTGTCCAATGATATATAACGAAGTCGTTAAAAGTTATAGAATATACCTCAAAGAAACTCGTAAGTAGTGGTATGTATTTCACATAGTACCGATATCTCTAGCATCTGTTTTTATAATCAGCCACTATACAAAAACGTTTTATTCTATGACACGCTCTCTCATCCCTCACAAAAGAGAAGAGATCTCTATTCTTTTATTATTTAATTATTTTTATTTCAAAATTGTATACTTAAAAGCACCTCTGATTTTCTACGCGTATTTATCTGTGAGTAAATATTTATTTATCTGTGAGTAACTCAGTCAACAACTGATAGAAGTAGATTTAAGTATCCCGTCGCCGTCTTAACAACCTAAAATATAATATATTTACGTTAATCGTTTTTCTATTTAACAAAGGAAATGATGTAATCTCTGGGATGTAATGGTTATAAGAGCTTTCGTACTTACAGACATACTTGAATTAAGAAAGTTACACTTACTGCATATGAAAATAGGGGAAACGGATTTCATGAACGAAAATATTACTTACGGACCCGAATGTCTTAAAAGATAACTCCACAAAATTTCCTGCCTTGAGTTGTATTGGCTTATTTGACATAAGCATAATTAATATTAATCCCCGCGCTTTTGCATCCGGAAAAACGTGCCAATCTAACGTAGCCGCCGTTAAAGCTACCTGGTCTCCCTAGTTGCGAATAAATAATTTTAAAGAAGAAACATCGCGATATTTGTCGTTGCAGCTGAATGTAGTGTTATTATTACCGTAATGTATGTGTAAGAATGAATCATATATTTTAATATATCTACCTTTTCAGACAGCTGTTCACCAATAAAACAATAAACAAATATGTTGAAGGTCATAGATATCGCTAAGATAAGATAAGTACACGTGGCTACAGTATTATTGTTCTCCCATTCCTGTATAGAAAAACAAATTATATTATTTATCCTTACATAATATCGTCATATACACACGGATATATTCTATTTAATGATTTTTACATACCATGATAACATAATATATAACAAGGCATAATATAGAAGTACACGTCATGACTTCAAATAAACTCGAATATTGTATAACGCTTTGCACCATATGCAACAAGCTGGAAGTCATCGTAAGACAAATGTAAATCCCGTCCTCCGGAAACTACCGGATATATTTTACAAGGTGAAGTATTTGTCATACTAAAGCTCCATACGCGTCTCCAATTAATACAATAGTAATAACAAATATATATATATATATATATATATATATATATATATATACTTCAAATATAATGCAGATATTAACACAATCGAGATCAAATGTACGTGCATGCAAAAACAACAAATATTACTGTCGCGTTCTTATTTGATGCTCCACAATAACTGATAATTTTCTGTTCACATCCCCAAGTTCGTGTTTGTTCGTCAAGTTGTTCATTAGTACCATCAAGATGTCCAATTGTGCGACGATGTGCATTGAGAAGAGAGCCGCAATGCCGCAAGCTGCCACTGTGATTGTATATTTGAAAAGACCGGTGAAAAACTGTACGAAAAACACAATCTCATAAGTCGGACTGATTTGCGGATCGAACACTATAAAGTAAGCAGGACTCGGCAAGGGTCTAATCGTAACGTTCTGAGCAGTGACGATCTTCCCTCTTGCTAACGGTATGAGTATTCGATACGTTATTCCGGAGCCATACATGAATATGCCGCACAGTATAATTAAACGTCTGCCGATTCTCGTGTGGAAGAGCATCGTGTTACGTGCAATCGGACTAATGACACTTTGAAAATCCTTCTCGACATACGCCATGCAATTCCTCATTTTATTCTTCACGTACAACAAATTACTGTATTTTAGGATTGACACAATCGTGAATAACACAGCTGCCGTTATTTTAATTCTCGCGCGAGCTCCTTTTAACACCATGAATACGTAAAGAAGCATGGACGTTAGTTCGAAAACGAGAAGAACATAAAAACCAAAGATTAGCACGACCTTCCCCAGTTTTCGTAGAATCCAAAAATTCGTGTTCGTGTATGGCCAGATTCCCAATAAACGAAGAACGAAACGGTTCAATTCATACGTATAGTTTATGTCACGTTCGTAATTTTTATTTTTGTACATCGCGAAAACTTTTGCCTTAAGATTTCATATCGGAGCCCTCGCGTTCGCGAAGTATAAAAAGTGACTGGACAACGACTGCTTCTTCTTCTCCTCGTCTGGCCGCATCGAGCAGGACTTGTACGCGCGCGCGCTTGCGTGTGTAACGTTTGAAATGATACGCAGAATTGTAGCAATATGTGTAATTGTAGCAATAGCGTATGTGTAGCAACTTTAACGGAAATTTCACAAGCTAATCTATTTTAGTATTACAGAAGAAGAAAGTTCTTCCAGGTACATTTTAAATATTGAGCAAGTTATAGTCCTACGAAGAAAGGTTGTCATTGATACCGCAACGATACCAATCGACCATTGACTTTGAGCAGGATGTCGACCTTATACACGCAACTTATATATATATATATATATATATATATATATATATATATATTAAGAAGAAAGTGAGTAACTATATCTCTTTTAAAAATTATTATAAGATGTATAAGAACGTGTATAAATATTTTTATGAATAATAAATGAAATGCAAATGAATATTTTTCTATGGCTAATAGCGTTCGCTTTTTGAAGTTAATTTTTTTTTGTTACATGGAATGCACGTTTTCCTGCTAGATAACATATTTCAGTTGGTTTGATGTTCTGCAAATAACAATTACCCATAATAAAAGTGAGTCAGGTTTTATCTTTGATATTGCAAAAAAGTCAGACATATTTTCTTCCTAACATTTTCTCTATACACTGACTAAACAATATATTATAAATATGCATATTGTGGAGGCACACGTCATGAGTTCTACAAAACTCGAAAAATGTGAAACGTCTTGTACCATATACAATAAACTGGAAGTTATCGTACAACAAATATAAGACTTGTCCTCCAAATACAATCACATATATATTTCACAAAATAAAATATTTATCATACTGAAGTGCCATGCGATATACATGATACATTAAAATAACAACAAATATATTTGCTTCAAATGAAGTAAAAATATTAACATAATCGAAATCAAATGTGCATGTTAATGCATGCACAAACAAACAAATGTTACGTTCGCATTTTTATTTGATGTTCCACGATGACAAATAATTTTCTGTTCACATCCTTATCTGCGTATTTGTTTGTTAAGTTGTTCATATTATTGCCATCAAAATGTCCAATTGCGCGATGATGTGCATCGTAAAGAGCGATACTGCAAGCTGCCACTGTGATCGTGTACTTGAAGAGACCTGTGAAACTTTTTACGAAGAACATAATCTCATGAATCAGACTATTCTGTAGATCGAACACTATATAATAAGCAAGACTCGGCAAAGATCTAATCGTAATAATCTGAATGATGATCTTTTATCTTGATATCAGTATTCGATATGTTATCCTGACTCATAAATAATCCCATACATAAATATCCAGTACATAAATATATCACACAAGATAAATAAACATCTGCTCCACGATCTTTTCAACCCCCTGCAAAATCCAAAAATTCGTGTTCTTGTATAACCAGATTTCTAATAAACGAAAGAGAAATATATTCAATTCGTACATATAGTTTATGTCGTGTTCGCAATTTTTATTGTTGTATATTGTTAAATATTTTTGACTTGCAAATATATATCAGTACTTTCACGTTCATGAAGTATGAAATGTGACTGAATAGCGAAAGTTTCTTCTTCTTCTGCTTATCTGTCCTTGTCTGTCCACAAACAACTTGTATCTTTATTTCCCTCAAATTTTTTCTTTCCAAATGGCAAATCTAGACCACTGTTATTTACTAGCCAATGTTAGTACCATCCATAATTGTTTATTTTCGCAAAATGTCATATCATATATGATATTATATTAGAAGACACAATATATTTTTAATTAAACTAATTGTGTACCCTTCAATACATCCTTGTACTATCTATAGCTCAAAAACAATTACATCAATAATGTACATATTTCTGAATAAAATATAATATATAACTACAGGCATTATAGCTGCACAACTTTTTAGATATTCAGAAACAATAAAACTTATATCACTTCTAAACTTGAGAAAACAGCAATCAAGCTTCGTTATATGCTACGCTATGAAAAAAAGTACTCAAATGTTTCTTAATAGAATATAGCATCATACACAATTAAAACATTAATAGCACGTATATTTATATTTTTATCCATATTTAAACTTTCTATTCTAAAGCTTACCGCGTATCGAAATGATTACGATCTACTCTCTTGACTCTAACCAAAAATAACGCGTTTAACTTCTTGTTGCTTGCATTTTAAAAACGAGGAAAACACTCTACTTTTAATATAAAATTACTTTTATTTCAACATTGCATATTTAATATTACTTCCGACTTTATGTTTATTTAATTCAAAGTAAGTATATTCAAAGTAAGTAGAATTCAGTCAAAAACTGTTCGAATAATATTTAAATATCCCATAGCCGTTTTAACAACCTAAAACAATAACCTTATGTTAATCGCTTTTACATTTAATAAAAAAAATCAGTATCTCAGATATAGGAAATATAGAAGAAACGTATTTACATTAAAAAATTCACATCTTCTACGTATAAAAACAGAAGGACTGTATTCTTTAAGCGAAAATATTACTTACAGACCCAAATGTCCTAAAAGATAACTCCACGAAATTGCCGGCTTTAAGTTTCATTGGCGTATTTGACATAAGCATGATTAAAATTAGTGATCGCGCTTCTGCATCAGGAAGAAGGTACCAATTTAACGTACACGCTGTCAAGGCTACCTGATCGCTCTAGTTTCGTTAATGAATGACAGACATCAGAGTGACGTTTGAGAAAAAGCATAGAAATAAATGTTGTTTCGATTAAATGGCATTGATTGAATTGCAACAATTCGTGGGAAAGTAGAACGGATTAAACGGAGCAGTAAACTCAAATACCATTTTGCGAAATGCACAATAGTTTTCGAGTAATTAATTATTTTGTCTGAACAAATAAGTGCACGGGAAGCGGCAGCCGAAAGAAAGATGTTATTTACTAGCCATATTTAAACTACTTCGGTCGGCGCGCGCTTATTTGTTCAGACAAAATAATTAATTACTCGAAAAGTATTGCGAATTTCGCAAAATGGTATATAAGCTTTCTGCTCCGTGTAATCCGTTCTATTTTCCTACGAATTTTTTTAAGAAAGGTTTCGGACATTCTGTATATATAAAAGAAAGTATCACACAAAAAAACCATACTTACCTTTTCAGAGAGCTGCTCTCCAATAAAACAATATACAAATATGTTAAAAACCAATGGAGAGAGTATTATCAAGTACGTACACATAGCTAGAGAATTGCTGTCCTCCCATTCCTGTACAAAGGAACAAAATATTTTATTCTATTGTATCGCATACACACGTACACACGTTACACAATAATTTTTACGTACGACAATTATACAATATATCATAAGGCATATCATGGAAGTACACGTCATGAGTTCTATAAAACTCGAAAAGTGTATGACGTCTTGCACCATGCGTAAGAAACTGGAAAATATAGCAAGACAAATGTACGTTTATTCTCCGAAAACAATCAGACATACTTCACAAAATAAGATATTTGTATACATAATTGACACGTAAAATTTTATCATATATAAAATAATAACAACAAATACATATATTTCAAAGGTATGTAAATACTAATATAATCTCGATCAAATGTGCGTGTTGATGTATGCAAAACTAAACAAATATTACTTTTGCGTTTTTATTTGACGTTCCACGATAGTAGATAATTTCTCCTTTACATTTTCAAGGTTATATTCGTTCGTTAAGCTGTTCATTAGCATCATCAAAATGTCTAATTGCGCGACGATATGCATTGTAAAAAGAGCTGCTATGCCGCAAGCTGCTACTGTAATCGTGTACTTGAAGACCCCCAGGAAACACTGTACGAAGAACACAATCTCGTAAGCCGGACTAATATACGGATCAAACACTACATAGTGACCAGGACACGGCAGTGGTCTAGTCGTAACGTTCTGAACAGTGACGATCTTCCCCCTCACCAACGGTAAAAGAGTTCGATACGTCATTCCGCCAGAATACATAAATATACCGCACAAGATGAACAATCGTCTGCTGATTTTCGCGTGGAAAAGCATCGTGTTACGCATAGTCGGATTAACGATATTTTGAAAGTCCTTCTCAACACACGCTATGCAATTTTTCATTTGATTTTTCACGTAAAACAAATTGCTGTACTTGAGAACTGTTACGATCGTAAATAACAAGCTGGCCATAAATTTTAATTTCGCGCGAGGACTATTCAGAATCATGACTATATAAAGAACCATAGACATAAGTTCGAAACAGAGAAGAAAGTAAAAAATGAAAATCAGCACGTTCTTTTTCAGCTTCTGTAAAAGACAATACTTCTTGTTTGTGTACGGCCAGACGCCCAATATGCGAAGAACAAATCGATTCAATTCGTATGTAAAGTTTATGTCACGTTCGTAATTTTTATTGTTGTACATTGTGAAAAGTTTTCGACTTTTAACTCTGTATCGATAATTTAGCTTTCATGAAGTGTAAAACGCGATGTCACGAAACGACTGCTTCTTTTTCTTCTTGTCTGTTCACCGCAAGCAGAACTTAGTACCTACGCGCGCTTGCGTATTGCAACGATTGAAATGACACGTCAAGTTGATCATTAACAATGTATGCGTAGCAACTTTAACGGAAATCTCGTAGGCTACTCTATTTTTGCTTGATATAAGAAGAAAGTTTTTTAACTGCTTTTCAATTATTGAACGTAGAGAAGGGTTGTCATTGATACCACTACGATATCAAGTCAAGCCATTGACTTTCGAAGGATGTTGACCTTACAAACGCACGTTTAAAGAGAAAATAATATTTAGTAA
>NW_022639712.1:103541-103898 GCF_010583005.1 Odontomachus brunneus
GACTCTCGCACGTCCCGATATTCGATACGCGATATGAGGTCGTAACGGCCACGCTCTTCAGGAGACGGTGCTGTTCGCGAAAACGCCACGCGAAGCCCGAGGACGACTTCCTCGGGCGAGCCTTTTCTTAACCGCGCGACTACTCCGCGGACGAGACACGATACAATACGAGTCGATACGCGACACAAATAAATTTCGAGCAGATGGTCAGTCTTACAGTATTCGGCGACGGCCCTTGGGTCGGCGGCGGTGTCGGCGACGACGGCGGCGGTGACGGCAGCGGCGGCGATCCTCTCTCTTTCCTTGCTCTCTCTCTCTCGCCCTTAGCTCTCTCTCTCCTTGCCTTCCCTCTCGCTC
>NW_022639712.1:103908-104485 GCF_010583005.1 Odontomachus brunneus
TCGATCCAAATGTTCTAAAGGATAACTCCAAGAAATTTCCTGCTTTAAATTTCATTGGTGTACTTGACATGAGCATGACTAAAATTAGTGCTCTCGCTTCTGCATCGGGGAGAAGGTACCAATTTAACGTACACGCCGTTGAGGCTACTTGATCGCTCTAATTTTGTTAATGAATGACAGGTATCAAAGTGATATTTGAGGAAGGAGTATGGAGATAAATGTTGTTTCGATTAAATGTTGTGGTATTATTACCACTGCAATGTGCGTGTATATATGTGTGTGTGGATACCCAGATAGCACAGGTACGTTCTACGAACGTTCATAGAATAACCTCGGAGAATGTTTGAATATTCCTAGAATATTCTCACTTCGTGATACTTCGAAATTCTTATGAATCTTCAATGGAACGTTAGAAGTAGAAAGTAAAAAGTCTATGAACATCCTATAAGTACTCTAAAGAATATTTTACGAATATTCTAATTACCCTAACAACATATTAATATTGCCATAAGGTTATAGTAACCTTAAATTGTAAAATAGTAACATTACACGAAAGTTAATAAACCTGCCATTAACC
>NW_022639712.1:104495-104726 GCF_010583005.1 Odontomachus brunneus
ATCTCAGCGATAGAATATTGGCTATTGCTGAGCGCGCGATAATCCACGATAAAATATTATACTTTAATCACAAAAGTACGAGAGTGCGATTCACCTGATTAAGGGCTTCGCTAGTTGTCGTCCGCTGCGTCCTCGCTGCTCGATGTCCTCCGCTCCTCGTCCTGGTGGCCGGCAAGGGACGCCGAGGGGCACAAAATTCGGGACGCGCTGACCTTCGCATCTGCTCCGCTG
>NW_022639712.1:104821-105997 GCF_010583005.1 Odontomachus brunneus
CTGCCGGGTTTCTCACGACGGCTGCTTCGCTAAAAGTAAACACAGCTGATCCGTCTAAGCGCGATACTGTGTTATAACTACGGTAATTTCTCAGCGATAGAATATTTGCTATTGCTGAGCGCGCGATAATCCGCGATAAAATACTTTAATCACAAATATACGAGAGTGCAATTCACCTGATTAAGGGCTTCGCTAGTTGTCGTCCGCTGCGTCCTCGCTCCTCGATGTCCTCCGCTCCTCGATGTCCTCCGCTCCTCGTCCTGGTGGCCGGCAAGGGACGCCGAGGGGCACAAAATTCGGGACGCGCTGACCTTCGCATCTGCTCCGCTCGCAAAAATCGTTTCTTCGCTTTGTTCTAAGACCTTTACAATAAACATTCGACGGAACGCGATATTCGGAAAGGTCTCGAAAAACCGTTAGCGACGCGACACGCGAAAAACATTCTCGCTAATTCGGTACGGGATTCTTGAGACGGGCGCCTCCACGGCTGGCATGTCACAATATATATATATATATATATATATATATCAGTGTGCATTACGTAACGTAATATACCTACTTTCTCAGAGAGCTGCTCACCAATAAAACAATATATAAATATGTTGAAAACCAATGATAACACTGCAATAAAATACATACACATAGCAAAAGTATTGCTGTTCTCCCATTCCTGCATAAGTAAATTACATTATTTATCATTATAATATCGTCATATACACGTGGATATATTCTACTTAATGATTTTTACATACCATTATTACGCAATATATTAGGAGACATATTATGGAAGTACACGTCATGAGTTCTACAAAACTCGAAAAATATATAACGCCTTGCACCATATTCAAAAAACTGGAAGCCATTGTAAGGCAAATATAAGTCTTGTTCTCCGAAAATTATCAAATATACACAAACAATACACAAAATGAAAAAATATACACAAAAGAATATTAATGCTAAAATTTTATATAATACACCACTGCAGTTGATACGATAATAACAACAAATATATATACAGCAAATAAAATGCAGTTACTAACACAACTGAGATAAAATGTACGTGTTCATGCATGCAGAAACAAATGGTTATTACTTTCGCGTTTTTATTTGATGTTGTACGATGACAGATAACTTCTTGTCCGCATCCTTAAGTTCATGTTCGATTGTTAGGTTGTT
>NW_022639712.1:106007-107520 GCF_010583005.1 Odontomachus brunneus
TCGATGTCCTCCGCTCCTCGATGTCCTCCGCTCCTCGTCCTGGTGGCCGGCAAGGGACGCCGAGGGGCCCAAAATTCGGGACGCGCAGACCTTCGCATCTGCTCCGCTCGCAAAAATCGCTTCTTCGCTTTTTTCTAAGACCTTTACAATAAACATTCGACGGAACGCGATATTCGGAAAGGTCTCGAAAAACCGTTAGCGACGCGACACGCGAAAAACATTCTCGCTAATTCGGTACGGGATTCTTGAGACGGGCGCCTCCACGGCTGGCATGTCACAATATATATATATATATATATATATATATCAGTGTGCATTACGTAACGTAATATACCTACTTTCTCAGAGAGCTGCTCACCAATAAAACAATATATAAATATGTTGAAAACCAATGATAACACTGCAATAAAATACATACACATAGCAAAAGTATTGCTGTTCTCCCATTCCTGCATAAGTAAATTACATTATTTATCATTATAATATCGTCATATACACGTGGATATATTCTACTTAATGATTTTTACATACCATTATTACGCAATATATTAGGAGACATATTATGGAAGTACACGTCATGAGTTCTACAAAACTCGAAAAATATATAACGCCTTGCACCATATTCAAAAAACTGGAAGCCATTGTAAGGCAAATATAAGTCTTGTTCTCCGAAAATTATCAAATATACACAAACAATACACAAAATGAAAAAATATACACAAAAGAATATTAATGCTAAAATTTTATATAATACACCACTGCAGTTGATACGATAATAACAACAAATATATATACAGCAAATAAAATGCAGTTACTAACACAACTGAGATAAAATGTACGTGTTCATGCATGCAGAAACAAATGGTTATTACTTTCGCGTTTTTATTTGATGTTGTACGATGACAGATAACTTCTTGTCCGCATCCTTAAGTTCATGTTCGATTGTTAGGTTGTTCATTAGCGCCATTAATATGTCCAATTGCGCCACAATATGCATCGTGAAGCGCTGCAATGCCGCAACCTGCCACTGTGATCGTGTACCTGAGAAGACCCGCCAAACACTGTACTAATCACACAATCTCGTAAGCCGGACTGATCTGCGGATCGAACACTACATAGTAAGCAGGATTTGGCAAGGGTCTGATGGTAATGTTCTGAGCAGTGACAATCTTCCCTCTTGTTAACGGTATGAGTGTTCGATATGTCAACCCAGCACCATACATAAATATACTGCACAGAATGAACAAACGTCTACTGGTTCTCACGCGGAACAGCATCGTGTTACGGGCAGTTGGACTGATGACACTTTGAAAATCTTTCTCGACACACATCATGCAACTCTTCATTGGATTCTTCAGGTAAAAAAAATTGCTATACTTGAGGAGTGACACAATCGTGAATAACACACCTGCGATGACTTTAATCCTCGCACGAGTCTCCTTTTGCACCATGAATATATAAAGGAGAGTAGAAATTAAATCGGAACAGAGAAGAAGGTAGAATACAAAAAACA
>NW_022639712.1:107530-107742 GCF_010583005.1 Odontomachus brunneus
TTACACAAAAGAATATTGATGCTAAAATTTTATATAATACACCACTGCAGTTGATACGATAATAACAACAAATATATATACTGCAAATAAAATGCAGTTACTAACACAACTGATATAAAATGTACGTGTTGATGCATGCAGAAACAAATGGTTATTACTTTCGCGTTTTTATTTGATGTTGTACGATGACAGATAACTTTTTGTCCGCATCC
>NW_022639712.1:107752-107910 GCF_010583005.1 Odontomachus brunneus
CTGCGTGCTACTTCAATTGAAAGGACAAGTCGTGCAAATCAATGAATTAACAATGCGCGCATGACAACTTCAAGGAAAATCTCGCAGGCTAGTCTAATTTTGAGTTATGCAAGAAGAAAGTTCTCTCAGCATTTTCAAATATTGAATAAGTTGTCGTT
>NW_022639712.1:107920-108137 GCF_010583005.1 Odontomachus brunneus
TTTGTCCGCATCCTTAAGTTCATGTTCGATTGTTAGGTTGTTTATTAGCGCCATTAAGATGTCCAATTGCGCCACAACATGCATCGTGAAGAGCGCCGCAATGCCGCAACCTGCCACTGTGAACGTGTACCTGAGAAGACCCGCCAAACACTGTACTAAGAACACAATCGTAAGCCGGACTGATCTGCGGATCGAACACTACATAGTAAGCAGGATT
>NW_022639712.1:108147-108215 GCF_010583005.1 Odontomachus brunneus
ATTCAATATGGAACGTGATAAGTTGTTTTTTCGACATGTGCTGCTTCATTACTTTGACTTGAAAAAAA
>NW_022639712.1:108225-110972 GCF_010583005.1 Odontomachus brunneus
CTACATAGTAAGCAGGATTTGGCAAGGGTCTGATGGTAATGTTCTGAGCAGTGACAATCTTCCCTCTTGTTAACGGTATGAGCGTTCGATATGTCAACCCAGCACCATACATAAATATACTGCACAGAATGCACAAACGTCTACTGGTTCTCACGTGGAACAGCATCGTGTTACGGGCAGTTGGATTGATGACACTTTGAAAATCTTTCTCGACACACATCATGCAACTCTTCATTGGATTCTTCAGGTAAAAAAAATTGCTATACTTGAGGAGTGACACAATCGTGAATAACACACCTGCGATGACTTTAATCCTCGCACGAGTCTCCTTTTGCACCATGAATATATAAAGGAGAGTAGAAATTAAATCGGAACAGAGAAGAAGGTAGAATACAAAAAACAGTGGGACCCTTTGTAGCTTCTGAAGAATCCAGAAATTTGTCCGCACGTACGGCCAGATACCCAAAAAGGAAAAAACAAAACGATTCAATTCGTATGTGTAGTTTATGTCGTGTTCGTAGTTTTCTTGATGAACATCGTGAAGAGTTCAACTTGAGATAATATTATACTTTCGCGTTTCGAAGTATATAAAGTGATGTGACGATCACCGCTTCTCCTTCTTGTCTGTTCGCAGCAGCCGCTTTCCACTTTGAGCAGAGCTTGGCAGCGCTTGTGTGCTAGTTCAATTGAAAGGACAAGTCGTGCAAATCAATGAATTAACAATGCGCGCATGACAACTTCAAGGAAAATCTCGCAGGCTAGTCTAATTTTGAGTTATGCAAGAAGAAAGTTCTCTCAGCATTTTCAAATATTGAATAAGTTGTCGTTGATATATTAGGTGGTAAACTTAGTTCCTGCGGCTCACAGTTAGATGACGTTAGTTGTAGGTGTAATTTATTTTGACATCTGAAACTGGCTGCATTTTAGAGGTTAGACATTTGTCAATAAAATTCAGTGCGAAGAGATTCATTTAAGCGAGCAGTGCTATTTTTTCTTTTGATTAAATATGGAACGTGATAAGTTGTTTTTTCGACATGTGCTGCTTCATTACTTTGACTTGAAAAAAACTGCAGCTGCAGCTCATAAATTGCTTTTCGAAGCTTATGGCAATTATGCTCCATCGGAAAGAACATGCCAAGTATGGTTTCAGCGATTTAAGAGTGGTGATTTTGATGTCAATGATAAAGAACGCTCAGGCCAACCGATAAAGTTTGAAGATACCGATTTGCAAGCATTATTGGACGAAAACTCTACCCAAACGCTTCAAAAATTGTCTGCAGCATTATATGTTACTCCGATGGCTGTTTCCAAACGTCTACATGCAATGGGAAAAATTCAAAAGGAGGGAAAATGGGTACCACACGAATTAACCGCAAATGCCATTGCGAATCGCTTAAACATCTCTATTTCTCTGCTCGCCAGGCAGAAAAAGAAGAGTTTTTTGTGGCGCATAGTGACTGGCGATGAAAAATGGATATACTTCGATAATCCTAAACGAAGAAAATCATGGGTAGACCCTGGCCAACCATCGACATCCACACCAAAGAGAAATATTCATGGCCACAAAGCAATGCTTTGCATTTGGTGGGATATGCACGGCGTCGTTTATTATGAGCTACTCAGACCGAACGAAAGTATCACGGGGGATCGATATCAATCACAATTAAACCGTCTGAATGAAGCATTGTTGGAAAAAAGGCCAGCAGTAGTAGCCAGCAATCGACGTAAAGTGCTTTTGCACGACAACGCTCGACCACACGTTGTCAAAGCCGTCAAAGAAACACTGATGCAGCTCGAGTGGGAAGTTCTCCCGCACCCAGCGTATTCACCAGACTTAGCTCCTTCGGACTATTACTTGTTCCGGTCGATGCAGCACGGCTTGGTGGATACACACTTCAGAAATTACGAGGATGTGCGAAAATGGATCGACGAATGGATTGCATCAAAAGACCAATCGTTCTATCGTCGCGGAATCTACGCGTTGCCCGAAAGATGGGAAAAATGTATAGCTAGCGAGGGAAAATACTTCGATTAATGTATTTTTTGCTTTTGATGTCGAAATAAATGAGTTTTTTAAACAAAAAACCGCAGGAACTAAGTTTACCACCTAATAATATCGATACCAAACGGCCATTGACTTTAAGCAGAATATCACAAACGCAACTTACAAACGTGACCTGTATATATTGGAAAGAAAATAAGTAACTATGTCTCTTTTGAAAAATATAAAATGTACATGTATAATTATTTCTTCGCATAATAAATAAAATGTAGATAATTATCTTTTTATAAAAGGGTCAATTTTCGCAACTATAGTTTAACGTCTTTTTATTACGTGGAGGGAAATTTTTCCTGGTAAATAGAAAAATCTCGAATCAGCTTGACGTTCTGCAAAGAAAAGTTATCCATAATAACAATGTATAAGACTTAGTCTTCAACTTGCAAAAAAACTGATACCAGGATAATTCTATACTGAAATGTTTTTTAGACGTTACAAAAAATAATACTTATAACTGAATAAAAAAAAAAGCGCGGAACTAACGGAATTAGAAATGCTTACCTATAATACTGCGATACCCTCTATAACGAATGAAAAAAGCTTTCATATCTACTTTTAATATCTAAAGAAGAGAGTATGATATGTAGGAGCCAAATGACGGTTCTTTGGTGCGACTGCCAAATAAAATTATTGAAGAGAGGATCTCGTTATTTAATTGTAGTTAGATGCACGCACTGAATAATCCCTC
>NW_022639712.1:110982-111669 GCF_010583005.1 Odontomachus brunneus
TAATAACAATGTATAAGACTTAGTCTTCAACTTGCAAAAAAACTGATACCAGGATAATTCTATACTGAAATGTTTTTTAGACGTTACAAAAAATAATACTTATAACTGAATAAAAAAAAAAGCGCGGAACTAACGGAATTAGAAATGCTTACCTATAATACTGCGATACCCTCTATAACGAAAGTAAAAAGGTTTCATATCTATTTTTAATATCTAAAGAAGAGAGTATGATATGTAGGAGCCAAATGACGGTTCTTTGGTGCGACTGCCAAATAAAATTATTGAAGAGAGGATCTCGTTATTTAATTGTAGTTAGATGCACGCACTGAATAATCCCTCGGTGTTTATTTCAAATGTTCGCGGTAAACTTTTCTGTCGTGTGCAAACTATCTCTTGCTCTCAATTAAATCTGTATACAATTTTTTTCTCGTCCTCAAATAAAGTAACATTGATTTGATTCCACTTTGTAATGTGAAAAATACTGCTTCGTCAGGAATGAAATCTAGACCGCCTCACTAGGAAAGGACGCCGTATTTAACTTTCAATATCTAATTATGTTTACTTCAACATTACATACTTAATAGTTCCTTCATTCTACGCTAAATTAAAAAATGTATTGTAATTCAATCTACAACTGATCGAAGGAGATTTAAATATCCCACGGCTGTTTTAACAACCTAAAATAAA
>NW_022639712.1:111679-113980 GCF_010583005.1 Odontomachus brunneus
ATGTGAAAAATACTGCTTCGTCAGGAATGAAATCTAGACCGCCTCACTAGGAAAGGACGCCGTATTTAACTTTCAATATCTAATTATGTTTACTTCAACATTACATACTTAATAGTTCCTCCATTCTACGCTAAATTAATCTATAAAAAAATGTATTGTAATTCAATCTACAACTGATCGAAGGAGATTTAAATATCCCACGGCTGTTTTAACAACCTAAAATAAAATAAACTTAAATTAATTGCTTTTCCCTTTTCCAAAAAAGAAAGAAAGAAAACAATAAATATCGGATGTAAAAGCTTTCAAAAACATACTTCAATTAAAGTAGTCGCGTATATTACATATAAAAATAGGAACCGTATTCTTTCTGAGCAGAGATATTACTTACAGACCCGAATGTCCTAAAGGATAACTCCAAGAAATTGCCTGCCCTAAGTTTCATTGTCTTATTACACATGAGCATAATTAGAATTAATGCCCGCGCATTTGCATCCGGAAGAAGGTGCCAATCTAACGTACATGCAGTCAAAGCTACTTCTTCTCCCTAGTTTCGTTAATAAATGATAAATATTAGGATGACATTTAAAGAAAAGTCATCATTTTGTATGATATGGCATTATTATCACCATAATATATGAGTAAGAATGTGCGTACCACGAATATTAATATATCTACCTTTTCAGAAAGTTGCTCACCAATAAAACAATATACAAATATATTGAAAATGAATGATATCACTAAAATACAATACGTACAAATGGCTACGGCATTACTGGCCTCCCATTCCTGCATAAAGAAATAAAATATATTAATAATTTTAGTAAAATATATATATTATATTTCACATCTCAAACATATATATATTTTACTTAATGATTTTTACATACCATAATTAAGCAATATATCATGAGGCATATTATGGAAGTACATGCCATAAGTTCTACGAAACTCGAGAAATGTACAACGCCTTGCACCATATCTAAAAAACTGAAAGCCATTGTATGACAAATGTAAGTCTTGTTCTCCGAAAATAATTAATTATCCATCATATTGACGTATATTTCAATTAGTACGATCAAAAAATTGATTGTACTAAAATACTATATGATATGCCATTTCAATTGATATAATAATAACAAATATATATGCTTTAAATGAAATATAGCTACTAACATAATTGAGATCAAACGATTATTACTTTCGTATTTTTATTTGATGTTGTACGATAACAGATAATTTCTTGTTCACATGCTCAAGCTCATGTTTGACCGTCAAATTGTTCATTAGTACCATTAAGATGTCTAATTGCGCGACGATATGCATCGTGAAGAGCGCCGCAATGCCACAACCTGCCACTGTGATCGTATACTTGAGGAAACCCGTCAAACACTGTACGAAGAACACAATCTCGTAAGTCGGACTGATCTGTGAATCGAACACTACATAGTAAGCAGGACACGGCAAAGGTCTAATTGTAATGTTCTGAGCGGTGACAATCTTCTCTCTTGATAACGGTATGGCTGTTCGATATGTCATACCGCCGCCATACATAAATATACCACACAAGATCAACAAACGTCTGCCAGTTCTCGCGTGAAAAAGCATCGTGTTGCGCGCAGTCGAACTAGTAACACTTTGAAAATCTTTCTCCACACACGCCAAGCAATCCTTCATTTGATTCTCCACGTACAACATATTGCTATACTTGAAAATCGACACAATCGTGAATAACACAACGCCTATAATCTTAATTCTCGCGTGTGTCTCCTTCTGCACCACGAATATATAAAGGAGTATAGAAATTAGATCGCAACAAAGGATAAAGTAGCATCCGAAAATCAGCACGCTCTTCCTCAGCTTTTGTAAAAGACAGAATTTCTTGTTTGCGTAGGGCCAGACGCCCAATATGCGAAGAAAAAACCGATTCAATTCGTATGTATAACTTATGTCACGTTTGTAATTTTTATTGTTGTACATTGTAAAATGTTTTTCACTTGAGACTCTACTGTTGGTACTTTCGCGTTCGTGAAGTATAACGCAATGTCACGAGGCGACGACTGTTTTCTCTTTTGTCTGTTCATCGCTAGCAAGACTCTATATTCGCACGCGCTTGCGTATTGTAACGATTGAAACGATACGCGCAATGATAGAAACTTTGGTGTCCGCGAGCAGCACGCATTTGCATGGGAGGGGATACACTCTTTGCTTTTCTCGTGTTCTTACTGGTAAATATATATTAATTATATGAAAATATATATATACATATATATATATATATATATATATATATATATATATATA
>NW_022639712.1:113990-117284 GCF_010583005.1 Odontomachus brunneus
GGTATCGCCCAGTTGCCAGAAAGATGGCAAAAAGTTGTAGAAAGTGATGGAAAATACTTTCATTGAAATAATTTAAATAAATTTTTTACAATAAATGCTTTTTCTCAGTATTTTTTAGGCGGAAACTAAGTTAAGGTCCTAATAGTATACTCTATACACATGAAGGATATGTAATAATATTAAAGAAATAAAGAACAGAAAGACCTTTAATTATAAATAATAGAAATCCATTCTTGCCCAATATGTACATCTTTTGCTTTAAAACATGTTTTGTTATTAATGTGAAAATATAACTTATTTATACTACAGCATTGAAATTAAAGAGAAATGTTAAATATGATTTGTTTTATAAAACATATTTTGTTCGTATACTTTTTTACTTTGCAAATGGCAAATGTTTAAGGTAAATGTCCCAATAGCCGGACATTTAACGGCGTAATACTACAATTGTTTAATTTGATAAAAGTATATAATATTTAATAACGTAAAAATATAATTAATTAAAAGCTGAGACTTTTAGAAGTATTATTAAGATATAAAAGACAGTAAAATTATCAAAATTATTTCAAAAATAATCAAAATTTGCAAGAGTAAGAATGTACCAATACCCGGACAATGTCCCTATTGCTAAATTCAGTTGACACATTAATACAGTTGACATTAATACAGGTGACACTACAAAGTGTTCTCATGGATTCCGTTCGGAAGTTATATTTTAGAGGCTATATAGGTATAGAAGTTGTATGGTTAAAATATACACTTTCAAATTACATTGTTTGATGTGTCAATATTTACTTATTCTTTAAACTTTTGTTGACAATAATTTTAAGTAACTTTACTTATAAAAATATTTATGACAGCAGTTATTTCTCGATTTGCTTGTTGGTACACGCGAGCACATGTGTAACGCAAGTTGCATCGGTAACTGAACATGTGGCCGGTTACTAGGCAATCATAAAATTACTGTACCAGTAGCTAAATTCATAAAATTTAATTATAAATAAGTTTTTTTATTAACTAAGTGCATTCTTATAATTATTCTTTACCATTTTTGGATTATATAACGTAATGCTTATGAGATAAAAACAATAAAGTGTAGGAGAGGTAGGGACTCAGGATACCGATACAATACACAATAAGACAACAATTGACGAGAAGAGTCTTTACTGCTACACACGGCGGTCGCTCGAGACAGTCTGACGCTCGCTCCGCCGAAAACAAAAACCGATGCTCACATAGTAATCCACGATCTCTTGCGCCCAGTAACGTATATAGGCACCCGCGACACGATCAATATAAGCATTCTAAGTTTCAGCCAATTCTGACCTAGGATCGACCTCGATCCTCTCGGCGAATTACACGACTCAAAGTGATGTTTAACATAAAAATTTTCGCAATGACGGATTTAACACTAAACTAGGAGCAACTAGAAATTAAACCATACTTTACTATCTATTGACATTTTTCAGAATCGGGCTTTACCCACAAAAGCATGTTTCTCGACTCCCACATTCCTTGGTATTTCTTTTGCGTGTTTTGGAAACCTTCTACATCAGATATCAGATAGCGATCATTTCGTAGTACCGTTTTGACTACATATGGCCCTTTAAACTGTGGGATTAGTTTCTTAAAGCTGCCTCCTGCACTGTCAAAATTTCGTAACATAACATAATCTCCTTCTTTGTAAGCTGTGTATTTAATCGACTCTTCAGCTACTCGGATATGAAAGAACCCATCTCTGAGATCCAATATGCTAAGATACTTTTTACCCAGTAAAACATTGTTCTGATCTTCAATTACTGGAATTGGATAGTTTGTGCGTGCAATATACTTATTTAACGTTCTATAGTCAATACATAAACGATATTCTCTGTTTTTCTTTCTTACCAATACAATTGGTGACGCATACTCCGAATTGCTCGGTCTGATTACTCTTTTCGCTAGTAACTCATCTAATATTATCTGTAATTGTTCCTTTTCCGCATAGGCAAGTCGTCTCGGGGAAAAATGGAAATGTTGTACATCCTTCAATTCCAATTTTAGTTCTGCATTTACCTTTGGTTCCTTTGGGTGCTCTGGATTTATATACTCCTTCTCGAATATGCACTTGAATTCTATCTGCTTATCCTGTGTAGTTTCGGAATTAATAATTAACGAATCGGATATATTATCTACCATTTCCGTCGCATTTATGTTCAGAATTTCATTAACTTCTTCCTTTACATCGCTCTTGACCTTACTTGCAATACACAATTTGAATTTTTTCAAAAGATCTCTCCCTATTATCAACGAAAATGACATAGTATCATTAGGAACAACATAAACGTGTGCATCAACCTCCTTTACTTTATCAGAAGAGATATCCACCGTAGTGGAGCCAATAATATTTAATCTAGTTTTATTTATTCCACAAACTTTCCTTTCTTTATCGGTATAGTCAATAAAACAACTAGGGATCATTTTTTCTTTTACAAAGCTAATCGGGCTCTCTGTGTCAATTAAAGCATCTACTACTACTTCGTATTTCGTTTGAGAACTATTAAACTTTAAAGTAGCTTCACTCTGAAAGTCATTAGTAGCTTCCGCGGTATGCAGAAAATTAACCTGTTCTACATTTACTTTACCCGTACAATTGCCAATCATATGACCCTTCTCTCCACACTTAAAACAAGCGTCTTTTTCACGCTTCGGTAGCTTACAGTCTCTGGACATGTGACCGAATTTGCTGCAATTGTAGCACCGGGTTTTCGCCTGCATCATACTGGAACTCTCTGCTATTTCTTTCTTCAGTGATGCCTCTTTTTTCAGTGATGTTTCTTTCTTCACCTGGAGTCGTCCCTCCTTGGAGCTTTTGCTCCATATCCTGCAATCTTGTTCTGAACGGTTCTTGGTCTCCAACAGATCAATATTTTCAAAAGCACTCAATAGCTCGGCCTTAGAATTGTTGCAGCCGTGCTTGATTACGCAATTGCGTACTCGTTATTCCTTCCACTAGATATTCTGTTAATTCTTCCTCCTCTATCGGGACTCTGTTCGCCAAAATAATTTTCTCGTGGAAGTACGCACTAAAACTTTCTCCCGTCTTCCAAACTCGCTCTTCGAATTGTTTACGCCACTTTAATATACTTTGTTGCTGGTCGAACATCTTCTTCATTTCCATCAATATCTCGTCTACACTCAATCCGATGTGTTCGGGACGCGAATGGAACCATTCTAGTGCTCTTCCCTTGAGCCTCGTTCCCAGCAACACCTTTGCATTATTCGTGTCCAGTCGATAAGTTAGCACGAGTAATC
>NW_022639712.1:117392-118126 GCF_010583005.1 Odontomachus brunneus
TCTCTCTCTCTCTCTCTGCGGTCTGCAGCTCTCTTTCTAGTAGTCGTCGCTCTCGCCTCAAAAACTCGAGCTCTCTTGTATTATCTTCCGACGTCTCATATCTTTTGTCACGCATATCTTGCCGTGGCTCCGCCGGGAAGTCTTCCTCCCCCTCTCCGTCTTCAATCGACGCCGCTGCACTTTCTTCCACAATAGTCGAATCTTGCATCCACTGTCCTTCAGGGTCCGTCATTTGCAATCTGGCGATCAATTCCGTCTTGCATCCCGTCGTGGACAACTGACGCTTCCGTAACAATTCTTTCAATTGCGCGACCCTTAAGTTGCTTGCATCCATGCTTTGCTAATGCGATCTGAACTCTATGCGAAACACCACACTTATTCTCCGCACGGGTCTACGCACACAATGGCAGCTAGCAAACATGGCTGTGTTATTCCGCAGCGCGTCCGACTCGCTCTTGTGCCACTTTTCTCACTCTCTATCACTCTCCGTTTTCTTTATCATGTCCTCTTAGATTCCTTGGAATCCTACTCGAATCCCACTTCTGAATAATTGTAGGAGAGGTAGGGACTCAGGATGCCGATACAATACACAATAAGACAACAATTGACGAGAAGAGTCTTTAGTGCTACACACGGCGGTCGCTCGAGACAGTCTGACGCTCGCTCCGCCGAAAACAAAAACCGATGCTCGCGTAGTAATTCACGGTCTCTTGCGCCCAGTAACGTATAATCGC
>NW_022639712.1:118136-123443 GCF_010583005.1 Odontomachus brunneus
CTTTCTTCCACAATAGTCGAATCTTGCATCCACTGTCCTTCAGGGTCCGTCATTTGCAATCTGGCGATCAATTCCGTCTTGCATCCCGTCGTGGACAACTGACGCTTCCGTAACAATTCTTTCAATTGCGCGACCCTTAAGTTGCTTGCATCCATGCTTTGCTAATGCGATCTGAACTCTATGCGAAACACCACACTTATTCTCCGCACGGGTCTACGCACACAATGGCAGCTAGCAAACGTGGCTGTGTTTTTCCGCAGCGCGTCCGACTCGCTCTTGTGCCGCTTTTCTCACTCTCTATCACTCTCCGTTTTCTTTATCATGTCCTCTTAGATTCCTTGGAATCCTACTCGAATCCCACTTCTGAATAATTGTAGGAGAGGTAGGGACTCAGGATGCCGATACAATACACAATAAGACAACAATTGACGAGAAGAGTCTTTACTGCTACACACGGCGGTCGCTCGAGACAGTCTGACGCTCGCTCCGCCGAAAACAAAAACCGATGCTCGCGTAGTAATTCACGGTCTCTTGCGCCCAGTAACGTATAATCGCGCACCAATAGGCACCCGCGTCACGATCAACATAAGCATTCTACAAAAATAAATAAGAAATATCTTAACAAATATATCAAACTTCTTAACAAAACTTAAGAACATCGTGAAAGTAAATTCTGTATCTATCATGTTACAGTTTTCTTTCTCATTGGATAATAATTTTTATAATACTTAAAATAATTCAACATATAAATATTTTTAAATATTGATAGATTTTAATTAAACATTATATATAATATTATTATAGAAAAAATAATTAAGATTAATTATAATAATTTTCCGTGTATATGTCCGGATATAGAGACATGTCTGGCTATTGATACCTTTATCTTAAATAAGAAAATTAAAAGAAAGAAATTATTTTTATATATTACAATAGTTTTATTATATTTTTACGAGCGAAAAAGAGACAATAAATGATAGTTCGCGCTGGTCTAACGCTCGAAGTTGCTCAAACATCATTCACTCACGTATGTACACGGTCGCGTGAGTGGTGCGTAACCCCTCCCGTGCTGATGCGTGCTGCTCGCGGACCAAAGTTTCTATCACTGACGTGAAGTTGATTATTAACAATGTATGTGTGACAACACTAACAGAAATCTTGCAAGCTAATCTATTTTTTATTTTCACAAGATGAAAGTCCCTCCAGCTACTTTTCAATTATTAAACGCAAAAGGGTTGTCATCAATACCGCGGCTACGATACCAAACGGCCATTGACTTTCGCAGAATATTAACCATACAAACTTGATTTGTATCATAGCAGAAAAAGTAATTGTATTTCTCCCGGTATTATTATGAAATATACAACTACTAATGTGTTTCTTCGTGGAACATAGCAAATCTGAATAAACGCTTCTATGTTCGAACAAATGTTACTTAGATGATAAACTTAGTCTGGTGTTTTTTTGTTGCCCGGGGAAAAAGTTATCCAGCCAATTTAGAAAATTAGAACTTGACATTTTGTAAAGAAAGATTACCGATGATAATAGTGAATAAGGTACAATCTTTGACCTGCAGCAAATCTGCAGTAATAGTAGATTATCGTATATCTTGAATGAATAAACAGAAATATTTTTTTCTATGTTAACGTGATTATTATAATTTTTCATCTGAAATAGATAACACATTTACTCTTTGTAATGGTCGATAGCGATAATAAGGTAAGAGATCTTTATAATGTAAAATCATCAATAACAATGTGTGTGCAACAATTTCTTTTTCACTATTAAAGATAAGAAAAGTTAAAATAATTAGTATTTCGATGTTACGTGTTTCAAATTTACCGCGAAATAAAAAATCCTGCGTATGTATGTTTTCACAAAAGAAATGTATTTAAATTCGAAGTACATATTCTGTCTGTACATTGCACCAACCGTTGCATTTGACACATTCATAACATTAATATACACGATATGATATCATCATTGCAATTTGTATAGTTTGTATCATGATCTGGATCAGTAGAGCACAAATATTCAACCGGCTACGTTTCGAAGCATATTAAAATATGTCATAGACGTTTTAACCACCTAAAACACAATATGATGCTAAAATATATAATAATACTCTCTTAAAATTCCAAGAACATGTTTGTCACAAAAAAGAAATTAATAATAAACTAATAATGAATGATAAATATAAAACATGTAGATAATACTGTATACAAAATATTCAAACAAGTTATAAACTACTTAAATCAAACTTACTAAAATTTTCCAATATTATTTATAAATTTAATAATATTGAGACATATTGTTATCCTCTTTGAAATGTAAGAACACTGTAATTTACTGGACATATAAGTAGATCTCTTTGAAAATATTATCTTACATCACCAAATGTTTTGATGGAGAGGTCCATGACTTTTCCTGCAGTGAGCTTGGTGGGCAAATTAGACATGATCATTACCAACACGATGCCGCGTGCTCTTTTGTCCGGAAGACGATACCACTCGAGCTCGCACGATGTACTAGCTACCTTTTCCGCCTATTATTAATATCAAACACGTATAGAATAAATTTGTACAACTTAATAAATTAATATCTCAACAATGACTTTTTCAGTAGTTAATAAACATCGTCTCTCATTCAACTCCACAAAGCAAAAATTACTGCTGTGTTATTTATAATGAATAAAACAATTATGTTTACAGACGATCGACTAATGTCTGTCATCCAATGTAGGTGGCGTTTGCTATTAGAATTTAACATTCCGACACGAACAAACATACCTGGGTGGTAAGCTGCTCACCAGTGTAACAAAACATAAATACATTTATCGTCATAGATGTGAGAGACGTAAAGTAAGAACACATCGCTATTCTATTACTATTCTCCCATTCCTATAAAAAGGATTATAATCAAAAAGACCAAAGCGATTTAATCGCATGTAGGAAGATACGATATTCATGAATCCTTTCTTTTTACATTATATCATAACCAAAATGTTACAAACCATTATTATTAAATATCCTAAAATGATGATAATTATCGTGCATCCTATTACTTCTATCAAACACATTTGTTGCATAGTGCGCTCCACTAATTGCAAAAAGCTGAAATATTGTTACGCATAATATGAAATCGACATTTTCAGCACGTACGGTACACAATAATAAGGATTAATTATCATTATACACGGTGACAATATATATTAAATAAAAATTATGAGTTACACGCACTCACCTTCGTACTCTTATTTGATATTCGACTACTTCGGCCAGTTTCTTATCCACATCATGTTTCTTAAACCACTGCTCCTCGAAGAGACGTGTCATCAGCATCATCAGTACCTTCAGCTGGCCACAAGCATGCATCACGAAGATAGTCGTGAGACCACACACGCCTGTCGTAATCGAAAAGGTGACTAAACCAGAAAAAAATTGCATCGCAAAAATCATCTCATAAGTAGGGCTGGCTTGCGCGTTGAAAGAGAAGAAATAACCCGGACAAGGTAAGGGTTTAATCGTGACGTTCTGCGCGGTGACGAGCTTTCCTTTGGACAACGGTAAGATCGTCCGGTAAGAAAGTCCACTGCCGTACATGACGATTGCGCAAATTGTGACTAGGCGTCTTCCAGTTTTCGCGGATTCGATCATTAAGTTCCGCGCGTCCGTATCTATTACATACTTCCAGTCTTCCTCGATATGTTTTAGACAACGTCTGATCTGCCCCTCGCGAAGTATCAAATTACCATATTTACCGATGGCCATAAAACCGAAAACAAGTAGAGGAAACACCTGAATCTTGATGCGTGTTCTCTTCTCGAGCACCCAAAAGAGGAAACCGGGGATCAGGACGCAGTAAAGGAGTAACCAAGCAATTATGATTATTAGAAGCCTGCAGACTCGGCCGCCGATTAATTTTCCTCCGTCTAAGGACGGCCAAACTCCGAGTACGTTCAAAACATTACGCGTTATTTTCGTGATATACATAATATCATCTTGATAATGTTCGTTATTCGGCATATTTTTTAAATTTACGAGAAAAATCGTTACTTAATTTCTTTTACAGGGAATTACTTTCGGATGCAAACCGTATTAATTATTATGAGCACGATGGAGTTCAGATGCGAGCTCGATTACAACTGACGGTTGCAAAGGGAGATACAAACCAAACAAATTCGCTATTCGATTGCGCTTGCGCGATTTTAATATTTAGATGTGTGCGTGAGGCAGTAAAGCTTTAAAAAAACGTTGGTAGCAAACTTGCGAACCAACTTGCTCGTAGACAATCGGGACCGTTTGCAAAGGTAAGTATTTTTGTTCGTCAAAGTGCCTTACCTCTTTCAACGAACTAAAAATAAGTTGTAACCTTACTTCTTCCTGTATCAAAAGTTATAATTGTAGCCATCGCAGGTTGAATCAGCATATTCTGCATCATGCATTCCAAACTATTAGTTGCTGTCAACCTCTGATGGTAGCAATCATAACTTTTGATACAGGAAGGAATAAAGTTACAGTTTATTCGTAGTTTGTTGGAAAAGGGAGTGCACGTTTATAGATAGAAATACTTGCCTCTGCAATAAAAATATTTTGTACCACGCAATTGTAGAAGTTAACGGATGTAGCATCATTGTTCATGTGTACCTATTTTGCGACTACATAAAATACGACATTTGTCATTGTATCGTATTTCGTCAAGCCAGATAGGAACGTTTATTTGGTGACATTTTGCAACATATAAACAGAATGTTAAATATAAAAAATTAAAAAGAAATATATATTCATTTAAACATTATTTACGAAGAAATCAATAATCATAAATCATTTTATGCCTACAGAAAATAAATCACCCCGACTGGAGTCGAAAGTTTTATCTTGAAATCAAACACGAAACTCTCGCAGGGTAAAAAAACTTACGGAAACGTTATCCTTGCAACTTGCTTCGACGATACCAAGAGTAGAAGATAATAGAATATATCGTAGCTTAACATATAAAGATTGCGAAAACAATTACGGATATGCGGCCCAATCTAGCGTTCACTAGTATAATTTCTCCGTCAAGTATCGTGTGTGCCCAAATGTCAATTACGCTTTCGACACAGGACTTCAGTTGATCCTTGTGCAACAACAGCAGCAAAATGTATCTCACGGATATTGTTCATGTGAGTAATAACGAATCGTACGCAATATCAAGATTTGCCATTTCTCTTTGACGATAAGCACAATCCATATCACACACACACACACACACACACACACACACACACACACACACACACACACACACACACACACACACACACAC
>NW_022639712.1:123554-125773 GCF_010583005.1 Odontomachus brunneus
ACACACACACACACACACACACACACAAGCTAGTCCATTTTTTAGTTATATTTCAAGAAGAATGTACTTACACTTATATTCCGAATACTGAACGCAAAAGAAAGTTATCATAAGTGCCAATAAGATATCAAAACACTTTTGATTTTCGGATACTTATTTTCGGAAGTGACAAACTTAATTTATATCTACGCTGTTCAAAAAAGATAACTTTATTTTTCCTGGAACTATTATGAATTATACAACCTCTAATATATTTTTTTGTTGGATATAAAAACTTGAATAAATGCTTCTATGTTCAAAGTCATATTAAACTTAGTCTGAGTTTTGTTTGCTGTCGGGGAAAAAGTTTCCGAGTTAGAAAATTACAATTTGTCGTTTTACATAGAAAAAATACTAATAACAGTAGTGTGTAGGATATACTTTTTAACTTACAGAAAACCTGTGGTGGATTATTGTACATCTTGGATGATAGCAAGAATATTTCTCCCTTTATTTTTTAACATGATGATTATAATTCTTTTATCTGAAAAATGTAATACGTTTAATATGAAATAAATAGTACAAGATAGATAGCATTCTTTGCAATGATAGCGATTATGAGGTAGAAAATTTTATATTGTCAAGATATCAATAACCTATGAAACATATCTTTTATATTACTAAAGACAAGACACATAAAAACATTTGATATAACGATATTACATATTTCAAATTCAAGTGTAAAATAGAAAATCCTACACATAGGGGAAACTTGAGATGATTAGGACACTTTTTTTTAATTTTTTTCCGAGCTGTTTTTTTGCTTTTTTAAAATCTTAATTATGTATCTTCTAATTTGACCTTTTAGTAGTACACATGATTTTTTCAGCCAAATATAATAAATAGCAAATAGTATGCAAATTAAAAAAAAAACCAACAAGTGTCCCAACCTTTCTTCCTCCATGGATGGTTGGGACACGTATGAAATAGCACATGAAATTGCAATTAAACATTTTAATTAAATTCTATTACAACGTAGCTTAATTAAGTAATTTTGTTAATGGTAATGTTCCTTAACATAAAAAAGTAAATTATTGAAAATATTAACAACTTTAACTATAATTTTTTTTCTTACAGTCTTATCATGGCACTTTGTTTTCGAAAAGTCTAAATAAACATTTTCTAGCAGACTAAATAAAAACCGGAACCAATAGTTAAAATGTGATTAAAATTTTATAAAAAAAAGAAAAAGAAAAGAAAACATACAAAAAATACAGTCTCAAAAGTAGTAACGTGGAAAGATTAAAATACTAATTAAAATTATACTTAGGCAACAAAGACTACTTACCTAACGTTAAGTTTCTCAAAAAACAGTGGATAGAGAAAGGTTATAATTTGACCTTTTCTTTTTGTCCCTTTTGTTTCATCTTTAGGACATAATTTGCAAATAATGTCGCTTGCATTCACTACAGAAATATCGTCGACTGATGGGAAATGAGATAAAAAAGATTCGGGATTAGTTCGTCTCCAAAATTAAATTGTAAATTCTTCATCTAAATTTTCGGCGGCGCTGTCAGTTTTTTAAATTTTACCAATGTAACAAACGAAGATTTTGTCGCGAATTTCACGAGAACAAAATCATCTGAACGAAACTTCATAGGTCTTCCGTGGATAGGACAGGTCTTCCGTGTCCCAACCATCCCGGGGTTTAAATATCCCAACCATCTCTTAGCTGACTACATTTTGAAAACACGCTCCTAACGGAACGTGAGATTAGGTAGCTTGAGTTTAAATCATGGGAGTCTCATCATAAGGAATGAAAGTTTCGAGTAAAAAGTTATCGGCCCAGAAAAGCTCTATTATACTGATAAAATAAAGTTTTAAAAACATTTTTAATTAATAACTTTTGGAATAAAAAGAAACAAAAAACTTACCTATTCAGGTTTGAAGGAATGGAAGCCGGCTAAACCTGGTTTGAACCTTCACACAAGAGATGATAAACAACAAATGGCAAGAATGTTACAGTGGTGCCAATCTGTTACCAGAAATTATTCCTGTCCCAACTCTCCTGATATTCCAACCATCCCAAGTCTCCCCTATATATGTTTTCGCAATAGATATGTATTTAAATCTGGAGCACATAATCTATATTTATACATTATACCAATTATATTATATTTATACATTATACCAATATTTGCAACTGATATATCTATATTAGTAATAAACACGATACGATA
>NW_022639712.1:125783-127803 GCF_010583005.1 Odontomachus brunneus
GCACGCATCGTAATCGCCATCGCTCAGATCTATGGATGTACTAGCCACTTTTTCCGCCTATCATTATTATTATCAAACACGCATAGAATAAAAGTTTATATGTTGATAAATTTATAACTCAGTAATGACTATTTCAATAATTATTAAACATCATATTTCAATTTCATTTCTTCAAAGCAAGAATTACTGTTGTATTATTTGCAATAGAAAAAACAATTATATTTATGTACGGGCAATCGACTATGTAATATTTGTTATTAAATAGTAGCGCTTACCATTAAAATTTGACATTTTGACACAAATAAACTTACCTGGCAGATAAGTTGTTCACCAGTGTAACAAAACATGAACATAATTACCATTATGGTGGTGATAGTTATAAAGTAAGTACACATAGCTATTGCATTACTATTCTCCCATTTCTATAAACAGGATCGTACTATGAAAGCAATTTAATCACATATATGGGGATACGAAACACGATCTCTTTCTTATATTGTATTAGATGAATAAAAACAAACCACTATTATACAATTTCCTAGAATGCAGAGCATTATCGTATTCCCCATTAATTCTATGAGATATATTTGTTGCATAATGCGCTCCACTAATTGCAAAAAACTGAAATGTTGTTATGGATAATATAAAATCGACATTTTTCAGAGGAACGACAAAACAGATTGAAAAATTGCAATCCACGTGCAGTATACAGTGTTAATAATTACCATTATGCAATTAATTACCATTATGTTAACGAGATCGATTGAATAAAAGTTACGAACTATATACACTCACCTTCGTATTCTTATTTAATATTCAACTATTTCGGCTAGCTTTCTATTCATATCATGTTTCTCAATCCACTGTTCCTCGAAGAGATATCTCATCAGTTTTATCAGTATTTTCAGCTGACCACAAGCATGCATCGCGAAAACAGCTGTAAGACCACACTTCCAATCTTCCTCGATGTGTTGTAGGCAGCGCTTGATCTGCCCTTCGCAAAATATCAAATTGCCGTATTTACCGATGGCCATTAAACCCAAAAGGAGTAGAGGTATCATTTGTATCTTGATACGCGTTCTCTTTTCAAACAACCAGGAGAGGAAACCGGACGCAGTAAAGTAGTAACCAGAGATTATGATCAGTAGAAACCTACAGATCCGGCTGTCGACTGTTTTTCTTTTGTCTAAGGACGGCCACACTCCAAGTACGTTCAAAACATTACGCGTTACTTTTAGTAATATACTTAATATCATCTTGATAATGTACGTTATTTCGCATATTTTTTAAATTTTCAAGAAAAGTCGTTTTTTAATTTCTTCTAAGAAAATTACTTTTGAATGTAAACCGTACACCCAAATTATTATGAGCTCGATGGTGTTTAGATGCGACCTCAATTGCAACTGACGGCTGCAAAAGGATGAATCAAATAGATTTGTTGATAGAGTGCGCTTGCGCACTTTTATATTCGGATGTGTATGTGAGAGCGTTTGAAGTTGTGGACAAAATTCGCAAGCCAACTCGCTCGGTGGGAATAGGGACCGTTTGCAAAGGTAAGTATTTCTGTTCACCAACGTGCATTCCTTTTTTCCGTGAACTACGAGTAAACTGTAATTTTACTTTTCCCTGTATTATGAGTTATGACGTAGCCATTGAAAGTTATATCAAAACATTCTATCCATGTAATCGCGAAAGTTAATGGATGTAACATCATTGTTCATATGTTATGTTCTGTCTATGTACGTGCAGTATATTTAAAAAATATTAAATTATATTTAAACATTTGACGCGCAAAGTTTATGCAAAGAAAGAAATAACACATCTCTGCAAAATTTAATCATCATCATAATACGAAAAGTTTCTGTAAAAATTCACTATATCTTGATATTGTAAAGCTACAGCAAAATAGAATATTATATTTACACATTTATATTTTTATCTTGTTTAATAGAAATATATTTAAATAGGATATTATATATATATATATATATATATATATATATATATATATATATATATA
>NW_022639712.1:128273-137339 GCF_010583005.1 Odontomachus brunneus
TATATATATATATATATATATATATATATATATATATATATATATATACATATATATATAATATTACATATATATACATATATATAATAGGAATTTTATAATTTTAATAAAGAACAAACATATAAGTGGAAAAATTAAATTTATTTCAGTCACACATATATATTTTAATCTTCAAAAAACAATGAACAAAAGAACGAAACAAAAATGAGCAATTGATTAGCTCAATTTATATTAAATGTTCAAAAATTCCTCCATTTGCTTCAACACAAAGATGACATCGCCGAAACACAAGGATATTTTGTATTTACTTTCACAACTCTTATCGATGAGGCGTTGAAACAAAAACAGAATCATTAACCCGAATTTCGACGATGTCATCTTTGTGTTGAAGCAAAAAGAGAAATTTTTAAACATTTATTATAAATTGAGCTAATTAATTGCGCATTTTTATTCCGTTCTTTTGTTTCTTTTGTTTTGTTAATTGTTTTTTGAAGATTAAAATATATATGTGTAATTGAAATAAATTTAATTTTTCCACTTATATGTTTGTTTTTCATTAAAATTATAAAATTCCTATTTTTTACCCTGTAATATTAAAACGAAATGTCGTAGAGAAAAACATTATTGACAAAATATGTTTGTTTTTATGTCCTCTATTTCCCCTCAAAGTTTGTCGGTCTAATTTCTTTACACCCTGTATATACACATATATACATAAATATATGTGTGTGCGTGTGCGCGCACGTGCGCGCGCGTGTGTGTATATACATCCCTTCCAATGTTTTTGCATTTTATGTATCTATGTTGCGTATACACCAAATACAATATTTATTATTGTGTAGTACCGTTAATCAGAATGGGAAAATTTAGTCAGTAACATTTCACACTATATCAAAATATGTCACAGATGCTTTAACGATCTGAAATATAATAACGTGGTTATTGATTTATTATTTTAGGGAATATAATAGATCTGATTAGTTAAATTGAGACTCACCCGGCCTGGAATCCAAAGTTTTATCTTAGCATCATACTCGAGAAATTCCCAGAATGAAGGAAGCAATCTCATAATAACGTTATCTTTGTTGATCTGTTTCGACCATAGGTAGAAATTAATATATAGTAACTCAACACTACGGAAACCATTATGCATTTACGGCCCAGTCTAATATTTGCCGTCATAATTTCTCTGCCGTCGATCGTATGTTGCCAATTGTCGACTACACGATCAACACAGGACTTCAGCTGATCCCTATGGAACAGTACTAAAACGTATTTCACGAATATTGCCCGTGTGAATAGTAATGGATCGCAGCAGTATCAAGATAATTCGCCATTTTTCTTTGACGACAAACACAGTCCATATAACACAAGCTGGATTATTTTTTATTTATAGTTCAAGAAGAAAATACTTTCAACTACATTTCAAATATTGGATATGAAAAGAAATTATCATTGATACCGTACAATATCAAAAACTTTTGACTTTTGTTGGATATTAAATTTACATACTTGATTTGTATTTATATCATTCAAAGATAACTGTATTTTTCATGGAATTATTATGAAATATATAACCATTAATATATTTTTTTATTAAAAATAAAAACTTGAATAAATGCTTCTATGTTTGAAGTGATGTTACTGGTAAGCTTAGTATGAGTTTTTGTTTGCTGCCTGAGGAAAAAGTTTTTTAGCCGAGTAGGAAAATTATGATTTGACGTTTCATGAAAAAAGAATATTGATGATAATAACGTATAGAATATAGTTTTTGACTTACAGAAAATTTATGGTAAATTATTGTATATCTTAGATGTAATAGCAGAAATATTATTCATTCTCTATCTTAACATGATAGGTAGTATGGTTAATACAAAATAAATAGTACGAAATAGATAGTACGTTTACTTTTTCTAATGATTGATAATGATTATAAGATAGAAAACTTTTGTATTATCATGATCTCAACAAGGTATAAAACAATACCTTTCGCGCTACTAAAGGCAAGAGATATAAAAATATTTGACGATAGTACATGTTTCAAATTCACAATAAAATAAAAAATCCTATAGTTACGTATGTTTTCTCAAAAGATATATATTTAAATCTAGAGTATACATTCTACATTGCACAAATCTTTGTATTTGACACACATTCGTGATACTAATAAACACAATATGCTATCTCTATAGCAATATATATTGCTTGTTTCGTTATCTGGGCCGTTTAAAGCACAAATATTCAACTGCTTACGTTTCGAAGCAAATTAAAATATGTCATAGATGTTTTAATCACCTAAAACACAATGCGATTTAATTACTCGTATAATATACCGAGAGCAAGAATTATTAATTACGAGTAATAAGTATAAAACATGTGAATCATCGTGCACATCCGACAAGTGGTAGACTGTTTGAATCACACTTACTGAAATAGTCCACATTATAATATTATAATAATATTTACAAATTTAATAATAGTCTGGGATATACTGTTAACTTTTCTTGCAATTTAAGAACATTGTAATCTACTGGACATAGAGATGTATATTCCTTTAAAAATATTATCTTACGTCACCAAATGTTTTAATGGATAAATCCATAATTTTCCCTGCAGTGAGCTTGGTGGGCAAATTAGACACGATCATCAACAACACGATACCGCGTGCTTTTTTGTCCGGAAGACGATACCAATCGAGCTCGCACGATGTAATAGCTACTTTTTCTGCCTGTTATTAGTAATAACAATATCACACACGCATAGAGTGAAATTGTATAGGTTGTTAAAATTGATATCTTAGTAATGACTATTTCAGTAATTATTAGATATCATCTCTCAACTTCTCTTTTTCAAAGCAGGAATTACTGTTGTTATTTAAAATAAAACCGTTACATTTATATAAATGTAGAAAATCGACTATGTAATATATGTCATTAAATAATGACATACGTTATTAGAGTTTGACATATCGACGCGAATAAACATACCTGGGTAGTAAGCTGTTCACCAGTGTAACAATACATGAACACAATTATTAACATGCCTGTAAGAGATGTAAAGTAAGAACACATAGCTATTCTATTGCTATTGTCCCATTCCTATAAAAAGAATTGTAATAGACAAGTAATTTAATCGCATGCAGGAGGATACGATTGACAATTCCCTTTTTATTGAATCAGATAAATAAAAAAGTTACAAACCACTATTATACAATATCCTAGAATGCAGAAGATTAATGTGCCCCCTATTAATTCTATAAAACACATTTGATGCATAGTATTTTCCACTAATTGCAAAAAGCTGAAATGTTGTTACGCATGATATAAAATCGACATTTCCCAAAAAAAACAACAAGACCGGTTAAAAAATTACAATCCACGTACGGTACACAATGTTAATAACAGGGATTAATTATCATTACATATGGTAACAACATAGCTTAAATAAAAATTATGAGTTACACGTACTCACCATCGTACTCTTATTTGATATTCAACTACTTCAGCCAGTTTCTTATCCACATCATGTTTCTTAATCCACTGCTCCTCGAAGAGACATGTCATCAGCTTCATCAGTACCCTCAGTTGGCCACAAGCATGCATCACGAAGATAGCTGTAAGACCACACACGCCTGTCGTGATCGCGAAAGTGACTAAACCAGAAAAAAATTGTATCACAAAAATCATCTCATAAGTAGGGCTGGCTTGCGCATTGAGAGAGAAGAAGTAACCCGGACAAGCTAAGGGCTTGATCGTGACGTTTTGCGCAGTCACGATCGTTCCTTTGGACAACGATAAAATCGTCCGGTAAGAGAGCCCACTGCCGTACATAAAGATTCCGCAAAGTATGGCTAGGCGTCTTCCAATTTTCGCGGATTCGATCATCGTGTTTCGCGTGTCGGTATCCATCACATTCTTCCAATCCTCCTCGATGTGCTTTAGACAACGTTTGATCTGCCCCTCGCGAAGTATCAAATTATCGTATTTACCGATGATCATAAAACCGAAAAGGAGTAGAGATAACATTTGAATCCTGATGCGTGTTCTCTTCTCAAACAACCAGAAAAGAAAACCAGGAATCAAGACGCAGTACAGAAGTAGCCAAGATATTATGATTATTAGAAGCTTGCAGATTCGACCGCCGATTGATTTTCTTTCGTCTAAGGACGGCCAAACTCCGAGTGTGTTCAAAACATTACGCGTTATTTTAGTGATATACATAATATCATCTTGATAATGTTCGTTATTCGGCATATTTTTTAAATTTACGAGAAAAATTGTCTCAATTTCTTTTACAGCGAATTACTTTCGGATGCAAACCGTACAAATTATTATGAGCACGATGGAGTTCAGATGCGAGCTCGATTACAACTGACGGTTGCAAAGGGAGATACAAATCAAACAAATCCGCTGTTCGCTTGCGCTTGCGCGATTTTAATATTTAGATGTTGCGTGCGTGAGAGGCAGTAAAGCTTTAAAAAACGTTGGTAGCAAACTTTGAAAGCCAACTTGCTCGCGGGCAACCGGGACAGTTTGCGAAAGTAAGTATTTTTGTTCGTCAGAATTGTCTCCCCTTTTTCAATGGACTAAAGTTAAGCTGTAACTTTATTTCTTCCTGTATCCGAAGTTATAATTATAGTCATCGGAGGTCGAATCAGTATATTCTGCATTATTCAATCAAAACTATTAGTTGCTGTCAACCTCTGGTGGTAGCAATCATAACTTTTGATACAGGAAGGAATAAAGTTACAACATATTCGTAATTCGTTGGAAAAGAGAGTGCATGTTAGTGGATAGAAATACTTGCTTTCGCAATAAAAATATTTTGTACCACGCAATCGTAGAAGTTAACGGATGGTAGCATCATTGTTTATACGTACCTATTTTGTTTATACGTACGTATTTTGTGACTATACAAAATACAACATATGTCATTGTGTCGTACTTCGTCAACCCGGATAGGAACGTTTAGTTGGTAACATTTTGCAACATATTAAAATATATCACAGGTACTTTTACAACCTACAACATAATCGTGTGATTATTAGCTTATTATTTTAGAGGATATAACAAGCTTGATACGCTAAATGTTAACTAGTTTACATAGAAAATATTTTAAATACATGATCAATATGGTCTATATTAATTTGAAGATTGTTTCGTTGCAATATGTTAAACAATTTTGATTTTATTTTGATTAAAGCAAAAGTGTTACTTACGTTAGAGAATATGCTCAACGTCATCGTTGTTATTCTCTGTCACTAAGTAAAGCAAGCAGACTCACGGTAACGTTATCCTTGCTGACCTGTTTCGAAGATACCAAGAATAGAAAGTAATAAAGTATATCGTAGCTTAGCATATGAAGGCTACGAAAAAAAATACGGATATGCAGCCCAGTCTAGCATTCACCAGTGTGATACAGACAGTGTGATTTCTCTGTCCAATCCATATATTAGACGTACACACACACACACACACACACACACATACACACACAAGCTAGTCCATTTTTTAGTTATAGTTCAAGAAGAAAGTTCACTTATATTCCGAATACTAAAAACGCAAAAAAAGATTGTCATAGATATCAGTATGACATCAAAGTATGGCCTTTGACTTTCACTGGATATTGAAGATACAAACTTGATTTATATCTACACAGAGAGAACGATTTATTGAACCAAATAAATTCTTTGGAATAGTCCAAACAAATTATTTAATTGGCACAATAAAAATATTTCTTTGAATCTAAGCCGTAAATAAATATTTTTGTTGCGTCAAACAAAATTTTATTCGATCAATAAAAAAATTCGTTTGGATTATTCCAAAGAAATGTTTATTTGATTCAACCAAATCGTTCTCTCTGTATACGCTGCTCTTAAAAGATAAATACATTTTTTTTATAATTATTGTGAAATATACAATCACTAACTTGCTTTTTTTGTTGAACATGAAAAGAATAAATGCTTCTATGTTCGAAGTAATGTTACTGATAAGCTTAGTCTGAGTTTTCCTGTCCGAGGAAAAGTTTTCCTTAGTTAGAAAATTACGATTTAACGTTTTACAAAGAAAGAATACTAATAATAGTAGTGTATAGAATATAGTTCTTGAAACAGAAAATTCGTAGTAAATTATTATATATCCTGGACAATTGCAAGAATATTTCTCGTTTTCTATTTTTACATGATTATTTTAATTTTTTTGTTTGATAAAGGTAATATTTAATACAAAATAAATAGTATGAAATAGACAGTACTCCTTATCATGATATAGCGATTATAAGGTAAAAGATTTTTGTATTGTCAAGATATTGGCAATGACATAATAACATTTGCATTACTAAAGACAAGACAGATACAAATATTTCATATAACGATATCACGTGTTTCAAATTCAGTGTAAAATAGAAAATCTTACACATACATATGTTTTCACAAAAGATATGTATTTAAACAGGAACATATATTCTATATTTATACATTACACCAATCTTTGCATGTCACACATTCATATTATTAATAAACATGATACGATATCATTATTGCAATATGTACAATTTGCATCATTTTCTCAATCATTAAGGGAATGCTGTACGCGATTGCGAACTTCGAAAGCAATGTAGTACGCGTCGGTTTGGGACAGACGCTAGATGGCAGTGTATGTTCGACGCGGCCCCATCTGATAGAATTTCGATAGTAGGCACGCAGCGCAGAGTTGCTAGATTTAAAATGCAGCGTTTTTCTCTCTGCGTTTAGGCAGGCAGAGACGCTTTGTCTATTTGTGTGACGATCTTCGTCACATGGATTCTAACACTGAACTCTGAACCATAAAAAAAGAATAACGTAAGCAATCGAGAGCCACATATATGTGTGCCTAACGCTTTAGTTCATTGATATAAGAATATAAGATATAGACCGAACATAAGACTGGAGATCTGAAGACGTAAAACAGAGTTCAGCACATGTGACATATTTCGGCCGATTTTCGATTGAAATTATGATAAAAAGCGACAGTAACGCATTTACGCAGTTACATTCTTTACATAACAATAATGAATAATTTCATAACTTTTAGATAAAATTTTCCGTTTCTTTGCACATATAGAATACATGTGTACAGAATAGTATAGAATAGCCCAAAAGAAATCTTAAAAAAACATGGGGCCGCATTTTTATTCTGCCAGCACACAACACACATTGGCCAGACGCGTAATTCCATTGGTGCAATGTATTTTGCATTTGTTGTCAATAATCTTATAAATATTTAATGTCAGAGCGCGTTCCTTGACACAACTTATTACAAACTTAAACTTTTAATTATTGCAAAAATCAGTTGTCATGACATTAGATGCTTCTGTCAGTAGATATTATTAAAAGTAAACAGATTTTATGTATGATTTATTGTTGCTGCTTTTAATCTTATTAAATGTTGCATATATATGAGAGCAAATTTTTCTAATATTACTTATTATAGCAAAAACCATATCATATTAAGATGCATGTGGTCTTTAATATAATGACATGCAAACAGACTATATACGTATAAGTGTATCTGCTTTGAATATTCATATACATAATGCTTATGTCAAACCGAACTTCTCTAACATTATTTATTCACAAAAATCACATAGCACCATGCAAGATTTCTGTAGTATAAATCAATATGAGTAATACGTAACTTACATATGTTATAGTACATTCTCTGCATTTTATATTATTATATAATAAGTATATATATATATATATATATATATATATATATATATATATATATATATCCAAAAGCATATATATATATATATCCAAAAGCATATATATATATATATATATCCAAAAGCATATATCTAAAAGTGAATCTCTCCGTCATTATGTATAAATTCATGGGATGCTTTTTTTCAATATCTCATATTTCAGAATACATTCCTCAGGTTTTTACAGGAAGAGTAGTTAATCAGACCGCGAATTTCTTAGATACTATGTATAATTGTGTAAGATGATTTGCTTCAATCATGTCTCACATATGAGAAAACATAACACAGTTTGTTATAGGAAAAGTAAAGTACATGTGGAAAAGTTTGTTTTTGTTTGTTATTGAAAAAATTATGTAACAGTGAATCTCTAAGACAGTATATATAATTACATGAAATATTTTATTATGTCACATTACATATGGCTACGTGAGATGGTTCGTTAATCAAAATAATAATATCTCATGTGTCAGAATACGTAATACTGATTGTGATATCAATAATTGTCTATGAATGAACCTCTGTGACACTACACAGGGTACTTGAAAAGTGTGAAAGATCATCAATATTACGATACCGCGTGCTTTTTGTCCGGAAGATGATACCAATCGAGCTCGCACGATGTAGTAGTTACTTTTTCTGCCTGTTATTAATAGTATCACACACGCATAGAGTGAAATTGTACAGGTTGTTAAAATTGATACCTTCATAATGACTATTTCAATAATTATTAGATATCATCTCTCAACTTCACTTTTCCAAAGCAGGAATTACTGTTGTTATTTAAAAGAAAACCATTACATTTATATATAGGAAATCGACTATGTAATATATGTCATTAAATAGTGACATACGTTATTAGAGTTTGACATAACGACACGAATAAACATATCTGGATAGTAAGCTATTCACCAGTGTAACAACACATAAACACACTTATTATCATGTCTGTAAGAGATGTACCAGGTGTAGAAGTATGAAACCGGAATTCCCCTATAAATGGTGCCAGCGTTCAGTTTAGTGACCGTAAGACCGCTACTGCCGCGCTATTATATTCTCCTAACAGCTGACGAATATTGTCAACAAACATAACCCCAACTTTCATTCTCTAGTATATTTTTGTATAACCTTAAACATGTCACGTTTCGAGCCTACTAACTATGATTTGCGGACAGCATTGATTTTCTGTTATCATTTAAAGAAAACTGCTGCAGAATCACATCGAATGCTTGTCGAAGCTTACGGTGAATATGCTCTTGGTAAATCTCAGTGTTTCGAGTGGTTTAAAAAATTCAAAAGTGGTGATTTTGACGTGAGGAACGA
>NW_022639712.1:137349-141118 GCF_010583005.1 Odontomachus brunneus
ACCGAAAAGGAGTAGAGATAACATTTGAATCCTGATGCGTGTTCTCTTCTCAAACAACCAGAAAAGAAAACCAGGAATCAAGACGCAGTACAGAAGTAGCCAAGATATTATGATTATTAGAAGCTTGCAGATTCGACCGCCGATTGATTTTCTTTCGTCTAAGGACGGCCAAACTCCGAGTGTGTTCAAAACATTACGCGTTATTTTAGTGATATACATAATATCATCTTGATAATGTTCGTTATTCGGCATATTTTTTAAATTTACGAGAAAAATTGTCTCAATTTCTTTTACAGCGAATTACTTTCGGATGCAAACCGTACAAATTATTATGAGCACGATGGAGTTCAGATGCGAGCTCGATTACAACTGACGGTTGCAAAGGGAGATACAAATCAAACAAATCCGCTGTTCGCTTGCGCTTGCGCGATTTTAATATTTAGATGTTGCGTGCGTGAGAGGCAGTAAAGCTTTAAAAAACGTTGGTAGCAAACTTTGAAAGCCAACTTGCTCGCGGGCAACCGGGACAGTTTGCGAAAGTAAGTATTTTTGTTCGTCAGAATTGTCTCCCCTTTTTCAATGGACTAAAGTTAAGCTGTAACTTTATTTCTTCCTGTATCCGAAGTTATAATTATAGTCATCGGAGGTCGAATCAGTATATTCTGCATTATTCAATCAAAACTATTAGTTGCTGTCAACCTCTGGTGGTAGCAATCATAACTTTTGATACAGGAAGGAATAAAGTTACAACATATTCGTAATTCGTTGGAAAAGAGAGTGCATGTTAGTGGATAGAAATACTTGCTTTCGCAATAAAAATATTTTGTACCACGCAATCGTAGAAGTTAACGGATGGTAGCATCATTGTTTATACGTACCTATTTTGTTTATACGTACGTATTTTGTGACTATACAAAATACAACATATGTCATTGTGTCGTACTTCGTCAACCCGGATAGGAACGTTTAGTTGGTAACATTTTGCAACATATTAAAATATATCACAGGTACTTTTACAACCTACAACATAATCGTGTGATTATTAGCTTATTATTTTAGAGGATATAACAAGCTTGATACGCTAAATGTTAACTAGTTTACATAGAAAATATTTTAAATACATGATCAATATGGTCTATATTAATTTGAAGATTGTTTCGTTGCAATATGTTAAACAATTTTGATTTTATTTTGATTAAAGCAAAAGTGTTACTTACGTTAGAGAATATGCTCAACGTCATCGTTGTTATTCTCTGTCACTAAGTAAAGCAAGCAGACTCACGGTAACGTTATCCTTGCTGACCTGTTTCGAAGATACCAAGAATAGAAAGTAATAAAGTATATCGTAGCTTAGCATATGAAGGCTACGAAAAAAAATACGGATATGCAGCCCAGTCTAGCATTCACCAGTGTGATACAGACAGTGTGATTTCTCTGTCCAATCCATATATTAGACGTACACACACACACACACACACACACACATACACACACAAGCTAGTCCATTTTTTAGTTATAGTTCAAGAAGAAAGTTCACTTATATTCCGAATACTAAAAACGCAAAAAAAGATTGTCATAGATATCAGTATGACATCAAAGTATGGCCTTTGACTTTCACTGGATATTGAAGATACAAACTTGATTTATATCTACACAGAGAGAACGATTTATTGAACCAAATAAATTCTTTGGAATAGTCCAAACAAATTATTTAATTGGCACAATAAAAATATTTCTTTGAATCTAAGCCGTAAATAAATATTTTTGTTGCGTCAAACAAAATTTTATTCGATCAATAAAAAAATTCGTTTGGATTATTCCAAAGAAATGTTTATTTGATTCAACCAAATCGTTCTCTCTGTATACGCTGCTCTTAAAAGATAAATACATTTTTTTTATAATTATTGTGAAATATACAATCACTAACTTGCTTTTTTTGTTGAACATGAAAAGAATAAATGCTTCTATGTTCGAAGTAATGTTACTGATAAGCTTAGTCTGAGTTTTCCTGTCCGAGGAAAAGTTTTCCTTAGTTAGAAAATTACGATTTAACGTTTTACAAAGAAAGAATACTAATAATAGTAGTGTATAGAATATAGTTCTTGAAACAGAAAATTCGTAGTAAATTATTATATATCCTGGACAATTGCAAGAATATTTCTCGTTTTCTATTTTTACATGATTATTTTAATTTTTTTGTTTGATAAAGGTAATATTTAATACAAAATAAATAGTATGAAATAGACAGTACTCCTTATCATGATATAGCGATTATAAGGTAAAAGATTTTTGTATTGTCAAGATATTGGCAATGACATAATAACATTTGCATTACTAAAGACAAGACAGATACAAATATTTCATATAACGATATCACGTGTTTCAAATTCAGTGTAAAATAGAAAATCTTACACATACATATGTTTTCACAAAAGATATGTATTTAAACAGGAACATATATTCTATATTTATACATTACACCAATCTTTGCATGTCACACATTCATATTATTAATAAACATGATACGATATCATTATTGCAATATGTACAATTTGCATCATTTTCTCAATCATTAAGGGAATGCTGTACGCGATTGCGAACTTCGAAAGCAATGTAGTACGCGTCGGTTTGGGACAGACGCTAGATGGCAGTGTATGTTCGACGCGGCCCCATCTGATAGAATTTCGATAGTAGGCACGCAGCGCAGAGTTGCTAGATTTAAAATGCAGCGTTTTTCTCTCTGCGTTTAGGCAGGCAGAGACGCTTTGTCTATTTGTGTGACGATCTTCGTCACATGGATTCTAACACTGAACTCTGAACCATAAAAAAAGAATAACGTAAGCAATCGAGAGCCACATATATGTGTGCCTAACGCTTTAGTTCATTGATATAAGAATATAAGATATAGACCGAACATAAGACTGGAGATCTGAAGACGTAAAACAGAGTTCAGCACATGTGACATATTTCGGCCGATTTTCGATTGAAATTATGATAAAAAGCGACAGTAACGCATTTACGCAGTTACATTCTTTACATAACAATAATGAATAATTTCATAACTTTTAGATAAAATTTTCCGTTTCTTTGCACATATAGAATACATGTGTACAGAATAGTATAGAATAGCCCAAAAGAAATCTTAAAAAAACATGGGGCCGCATTTTTATTCTGCCAGCACACAACACACATTGGCCAGACGCGTAATTCCATTGGTGCAATGTATTTTGCATTTGTTGTCAATAATCTTATAAATATTTAATGTCAGAGCGCGTTCCTTGACACAACTTATTACAAACTTAAACTTTTAATTATTGCAAAAATCAGTTGTCATGACATTAGATGCTTCTGTCAGTAGATATTATTAAAAGTAAACAGATTTTATGTATGATTTATTGTTGCTGCTTTTAATCTTATTAAATGTTGCATATATATGAGAGCAAATTTTTCTAATATTACTTATTATAGCAAAAACCATATCATATTAAGATGCATGTGGTCTTTAATATAATGACATGCAAACAGACTATATACGTATAAGTGTATCTGCTTTGAATATTCATATACATAATGCTTATGTCAAACCGAACTTCTCTAACATTATTTATTCACAAAAATCACATAGCACCATGCAAGATTTCTGTAGTATAAATCAATATGAGTAATACGTAACTTACATATGTTATAGTACATTCTCTGCATTTTATATTATTATATAATAAGTATATATATATATATATATATATATATATATATATATATATATATA
>NW_022639712.1:143269-145783 GCF_010583005.1 Odontomachus brunneus
ATCGCGAAAGTGACTAAACCAGAAAAAAATTGTATCACAAAAATCATCTCATAAGTAGGGCTGGCTTGCGCATTGAGAGAGAAGAAGTAACCCGGACAAGCTAAGGGCTTGATCGTGACGTTTTGCGCAGTCACGATCGTTCCTTTGGACAACGATAAAATCGTCCGGTAAGAGAGCCCACTGCCGTACATAAAGATTCCGCAAAGTATGGCTAGGCGTCTTCCAATTTTCGCGGATTCGATCATCGTGTTTCGCGTGTCGGTATCCATCACATTCTTCCAATCCTCCTCGATGTGCTTTAGACAACGTTTGATCTGCCCCTCGCGAAGTATCAAATTATCGTATTTACCGATGATCATAAAACCGAAAAGGAGTAGAGATAACATTTGAATCCTGATGCGTGTTCTCTTCTCAAACAACCAGAAAAGAAAACCAGGAATCAAGACGCAGTACAGAAGTAGCCAAGATATTATGATTATTAGAAGCTTGCAGATTCGACCGCCGATTGATTTTCTTTCGTCTAAGGACGGCCAAACTCCGAGTGTGTTCAAAACATTACGCGTTATTTTAGTGATATACATAATATCATCTTGATAATGTTCGTTATTCGGCATATTTTTTAAATTTACGAGAAAAATTGTCTCAATTTCTTTTACAGCGAATTACTTTCGGATGCAAACCGTACAAATTATTATGAGCACGATGGAGTTCAGATGCGAGCTCGATTACAACTGACGGTTGCAAAGGGAGATACAAATCAAACAAATCCGCTGTTCGCTTGCGCTTGCGCGATTTTAATATTTAGATGTTGCGTGCGTGAGAGGCAGTAAAGCTTTAAAAAACGTTGGTAGCAAACTTTGAAAGCCAACTTGCTCGCGGGCAACCGGGACAGTTTGCGAAAGTAAGTATTTTTGTTCGTCAGAATTGTCTCCCCTTTTTCAATGGACTAAAGTTAAGCTGTAACTTTATTTCTTCCTGTATCCGAAGTTATAATTATAGTCATCGGAGGTCGAATCAGTATATTCTGCATTATTCAATCAAAACTATTAGTTGCTGTCAACCTCTGGTGGTAGCAATCATAACTTTTGATACAGGAAGGAATAAAGTTACAACATATTCGTAATTCGTTGGAAAAGAGAGTGCATGTTAGTGGATAGAAATACTTGCTTTCGCAATAAAAATATTTTGTACCACGCAATCGTAGAAGTTCACGGATGTAGCATCATTGTTCATATGTACCTATTTTGTGATTACACAAAATACGACAATATGTCATTGTGTCGTATTTCGTCAAGCCGTGTAGGTTTAGTTAGTAACATTTTGCAAATTAAAATATATCACAGGTACTTTTACAACTTACAACATAATCGTATGATTATTAACTTATTATTTTAGATGATATAACAAGTTTGATACGCTAAATGTTAACTAGTTTACATAGAAAATATTTCAAATACATGATCAACACGGTCTATATTAATTTGGAGATTGTTTCGTTGCAATATGTTAAACAATTTTAGTTTTATTTTGATTAAAGCAAATGTGTTACTTACGTTAGAGAATATGCTCATCGTTGTTATTCTCTGTCACTGAGGGAGGCGGGGTGATGACATATCGTGTTTGACATAGTCATCTCAATCGTTTTCCTGAGAGACATTCGATACCACTCGATTTCATAGCAATCCTATCCTCAAGCAGATCTCTGCGAGCAGATCATCGTTAAAGCAATATATAAACACATTGAAAATGATGAATGCGAATTCAAGCAAATACATAAAAATTTGTAAGAAGGATTAGTTTTTGTTCGAGTAAACAACTCACACTGCATAGGTGTGCGACGAAATGTGCGTCCAAGTTGTAAATATCATAGAATGTAAGAAGCGCCATCTGACCAAATTTATATATGATTTTATGTTGTGGATTAGCCTATTGTGGATTAGCTAACTGTGGATCCAATGAAAATATAATCTGAATGTTAATATAAAAAATTGAAAAATATATATATTCATTTAAACATTATTTACGAAGAATTCAATAATCATAAATCAGTCTATGCCTGCAGAAAATAACTCACCCTGACTGGACTCGAAAGTTTTATCTTGGGATCAAACTCAAACACCTCGCAAGGTAAAGGAAACAGTCCTATGGTAACGTTATTCTTGTTGACTTGTTTCGAAGATACTAAGAGTAGAAAGTAACAGAATATATCGTAGCTTAACATATGGCTACGATACATAAGACTACGAAAACAATTACGGATATGCGGCCCACTCTAGCGTTCACTAGTATGATCTCTCCATCCACGACAAGTATCGTGGCCAAATGTCAACAACGCTTTCGACTTCAGCTGATCCTTGGGCAATAACAGCAGCAAAATATATCTCGCGAATATCGTTCGTGTGAGTAGTAACGAATAGTACGCATTATAAAGATTTGCCATTTCTCTTTTACAGTAAACACAATCCATACATCACACACACACACACACACACACACACACACACACACACACAC
>NW_022639712.1:145793-146039 GCF_010583005.1 Odontomachus brunneus
AGACTATATACGTATAAGTGTATCTGCTTTGAATATTCATATACATAATGCTTATGTCAAACCGAACTTCTCTAACATTATTTATTCACAAAAATCACATAGCACCATGCAAGATTTCTGTAGTATAAATCAATATGAGTAATACGTAACTTACATATGTTATAGTACATTCTCTGCATTTTATATTATTATATAATAAGTATATATATATATATATATATATATATATATATATATATATATATA
>NW_022639712.1:146178-146633 GCF_010583005.1 Odontomachus brunneus
TATCCAAAAGCATATATCTAAAAGTGAATCTCTCCGTCATTATGTATAAATTCATGGGATGCTTTTTTTCAATATCTCATATTTCAGAATACATTCCTCAGGTTTTTACAGGAAGAGTAGTTAATCAGACCGCGAATTTCTTAGATACTATGTATAATTGTGTAAGATGATTTGCTTCAATCATGTCTCACATATGAGAAAACATAACACAGTTTGTTATAGGAAAAGTAAAGTACATGTGGAAAAGTTTGTTTTTGTTTGTTATTGAAAAAATTATGTAACAGTGAATCTCTAAGACAGTATATATAATTACATGAAATATTTTATTATGTCACATTACATATGGCTACGTGAGATGGTTCGTTAATCAAAATAATAATATCTCATGTGTCAGAATACGTAATACTGATTGTGATATCAATAATTGTCTATGAATGAACCTCTGTGACACTACA
>NW_022639712.1:146643-149661 GCF_010583005.1 Odontomachus brunneus
GAACACATAGCTATTCTATTGCTATTTTCTCATTCCTATAAAAAAAAATCGTAATATAAACGTAATTTAATCGCATGTAGGAGGATACGATTGACAATTCCTTTTTTATTGAATCAGATAAATAAAAAAGTTACAAACCACTATTATACAATATCCTAGAACGCAGACGATTAATGTGCTCCTTATTAATTCTATAAAACACATTTGCTGCATAGTACGTTCCACTAATTGCAAAAAACTGAAATGTTGTTATGCATGATATAAAATCGACATTTTCCAAAAGAATGACAAGGTCGGTTAAAAAATTACAATCCACGTACGGTACACAAAGTTAATAAGAGGAATTAATTATCATTCATAATTAATTAAATAAAAATTATGAGTTACACGTACTCACCATCGTACTCTTATTTGATATTCAACTACTTCGGCCAGCTTCTTATCCACATCATGTTTCTTAATTCACTACTTCTCGAAGAGACGTGTCATCAGCTTCATCAGTATCCGTAGTTGACCACAAGCATGCATCACAAAGATAGCTGTAAAACCACACACGTCTGTCGTAATCGCGAAAGTGACTAAACCAGAAAAAAATTGTATCACAAAAATCATCTCATAAGTAGGGCTGGCTTGCGCATTGAGAGAGAAGAAGTAACCCGGACAAGCTAAGGGCTTGATCGTGACGTTTTGCGCAGTCACGATGGTTCCTTTGGACAACGATAAAATCGTCCGGTAAGAGAGCCCACTGCCGTACATAAAGATTCCGCAAAGTATGGCTAGGCGTCTTCCAATTTTCGCGGATTCGATCATCGTGTTTCGCGTGTCGGTATCCATCACATTCTTCCAATCCTCCTCGATGTGCTTTAGACAACGTTTGATCTGCCCCTCGCGAAGTATCAAATTATCGTATTTACCGATGATCATAAAACCGAAAAGGAGTAGAGATAACATTTGAATCCTGATGCGTGTTCTCTTCTCAAACAACCAGAAAAGAAAACCAGGAATCAAGACGCAGTACAGAAGTAGCCAAGATATTATGATTATTAGAAGCTTGCAGATTCGACCGCCGATTGATTTTCTTTCGTCTAAGGACGGCCAAACTCCGAGTGTGTTCAAAACATTACGCGTTATTTTAGTGATATACATAATATCATCTTGATAATGTTCGTTATTCGGCATATTTTTTAAATTTACGAGAAAAATTGTCTCAATTTCTTTTACAGCGAATTACTTTCGGATGCAAACCGTACAAATTATTATGAGCACGATGGAGTTCAGATGCGAGCTCGATTACAACTGACGGTTGCAAAGGGAGATACAAATCAAACAAATCCGCTGTTCGCTTGCGCTTGCGCGATTTTAATATTTAGATGTTGCGTGCGTGAGAGGCAGTAAAGCTTTAAAAAACGTTGGTAGCAAACTTTGAAAGCCAACTTGCTCGCGGGCAACCGGGACAGTTTGCGAAAGTAAGTATTTTTGTTCGTCAGAATTGTCTCCCCTTTTTCAATGGACTAAAGTTAAGCTGTAACTTTATTTCTTCCTGTATCCGAAGTTATAATTATAGTCATCGGAGGTCGAATCAGTATATTCTGCATTATTCAATCAAAACTATTAGTTGCTGTCAACCTCTGGTGGTAGCAATCATAACTTTTGATACAGGAAGGAATAAAGTTACAACATATTCGTAATTCGTTGGAAAAGAGAGTGCATGTTAGTGGATAGAAATACTTGCTTTCGCAATAAAAATATTTTGTACCACGCAATCGTAGAAGTTAACGGATGGTAGCATCATTGTTTATACGTACCTATTTTGTTTATACGTACGTATTTTGTGACTATACAAAATACAACATATGTCATTGTGTCGTACTTCGTCAACCCGGATAGGAACGTTTAGTTGGTAACATTTTGCAACATATTAAAATATATCACAGGTACTTTTACAACCTACAACATAATCGTGTGATTATTAGCTTATTATTTTAGAGGATATAACAAGCTTGATACGCTAAATGTTAACTAGTTTACATAGAAAATATTTTAAATACATGATCAATATGGTCTATATTAATTTGAAGATTGTTTCGTTGCAATATGTTAAACAATTTTGATTTTATTTTGATTAAAGCAAAAGTGTTACTTACGTTAGAGAATATGCTCAACGTCATCGTTGTTATTCTCTGTCACTAAGTAAAGCAAGCAGACTCACGGTAACGTTATCCTTGCTGACCTGTTTCGAAGATACCAAGAATAGAAAGTAATAAAGTATATCGTAGCTTAGCATATGAAGGCTACGAAAAAAAATACGGATATGCAGCCCAGTCTAGCATTCACCAGTGTGATACAGACAGTGTGATTTCTCTGTCCAATCCATATATTAGACGTACACACACACACACACACACACACACATACACACACAAGCTAGTCCATTTTTTAGTTATAGTTCAAGAAGAAAGTTCACTTATATTCCGAATACTAAAAACGCAAAAAAAGATTGTCATAGATATCAGTATGACATCAAAGTATGGCCTTTGACTTTCACTGGATATTGAAGATACAAACTTGATTTATATCTACACAGAGAGAACGATTTATTGAACCAAATAAATTCTTTGGAATAGTCCAAACAAATTATTTAATTGGCACAATAAAAATATTTCTTTGAATCTAAGCCGTAAATAAATATTTTTGTTGCGTCAAACAAAATTTTATTCGATCAATAAAAAAATTCGTTTGGATTATTCCAAAGAAATGTTTATTTGATTCAACCAAATCGTTCTCTCTGTATACGCTGCTCTTAAAAGATAAATACATTTTTTTTATAATTATTGTGAAATATACAATCACTAACTTGCTTTTTTTGTTGAACATGAAAAGAATAAATGCTTCTATGTTCGAAGTAATGTTACTGATAAGCTTAGTCTGAGTTTTCCTGTCCGAGGAAAAGTTTTCCTTAGTTAGAAAATTACGATTTAACGTTTTACAAAGAAAGAATACTAATAATAGTAGTGTATA
>NW_022639712.1:149671-155901 GCF_010583005.1 Odontomachus brunneus
CACCAACACACACACACAACCATACACACACTCAACCATACACACACACACAAACTAGTCCATTTTTAGTTATATTTCAAGAAGAATGTACTTTCACTTATATTCTTAATATTGAACGAAAAAGAAAGTTACCATAAATGCCAGTATGATATTAAAAAGCCTTTGACTTTCACTAGATATTGAAGTTACGAATTTAATGTATATCTACGTTGTTCAAAAAAGATAACTATATTTTTCCTATAACTATATGGAACAATTATGAATTATACAACAACTAATGTGTTTTATTGAACATAAAAACTTGAATAAATGCATTTATGTTCAAAGTGACGTTATTGGTGAGTTTAGTCTGAGTTCTGTTTGCTGTCAGGAGGAAAGTGTCGGAGTTAGAAAATTACGATTTGACGTTTTACAAAGAAAGGATACTAATAATAGTAGTGTATAGAATATAGTTCTTAACTTGCAGAAAATCCGTGGTAGATATCTAGATTATTATATATCTTGGCTGACAGCAAGAATATTTCTTGCTTTCTATTTTTTTTATTATTTTAATTTTTGAAAAATGTAATTCGTTTAATATAAAATGTAATACGTTTAATATAATAATGTAATACGTTTAATATAAAATAAATAGTACGAGATAGATAGCACTCCTTGTAGTGATTGATAGCGATTATAACCAGAAGATTTTGGGTTGTCAATATATCGACAACCTGAGAAACATACCTTTACACTACTAAAGACAAGACCCAAAAATATTTGATATTACGTGTTTCAAATTCTAGACATACATATGTTTTCGCATAAGACATGTATTTAAATCTGAAACATATATTCTATATTTATATATTATACCAATATTTGCAATTGACATATTTATATTACTAATAAACACGATACGATATCACTATTGCAATATGTATAGTATCGTATAGTATTGTATCGTTACCTCGATGATTAAAACAGAAATATTCAATCGGTAACGTTTCGAAGTATATTAAAATATGTCATAGAAGTTTTAACCACCTAAAACATCATGTGACACAATTACTCGCTTTATATACCGAAAACATTTCGTTTGTCATAATGAAAAGTTATTAATTACGAGAGTGAAAAGAATGAAACATAGATAATACACAACATATAGACCATACACAACATATAGATCATACAAGAATATTCGAACAAGTAATGGACTGTTTGAATCACATTTACTGAAATGTTTACTTTTCTTGCAATATAAAAACACTGTAATTTACTGGACGTACATGCAGATTACTTTGAAAATATTATCTTACATCAGCAAATGTTTTGAAGGATAAGTCCACAATTTTCCCTGCAGTGAGTTTGGTGGGCAAATTAGATATGATCATTACTAACACGATGCTGCGTGCTGTTTTGTCCGGAAGACGATACCACTCCAGCTCGCACGATGTATTAGCCACTTTTTCTGCCTGTCATTATTATTATCAAACACGCATAGAATAAAATTGTGCAGTTTGCTAAATTGATATCTAAGTAATAATTATTTTAATAATTATTAAATATCATATTTCAGTTTTAATTTTCCAAAACAAGAATTAAGAATTACTGCTGTATTACTTGCAATAAATGAAACAATTACATTTATGTACGGGCAATCCACTATGTAATATTTGTTATTAAATAATGGCGCTTACTATTAGAGTTTGACATTTCGACACAAATGAACATACCTGGCTGGTAAGCTGTTCACCAGTGTAACAAAACATGAACACAATTATCATTATGGTGGTGAAAGTTATAAAGTAAGAACACATAGCTATTCCATTACTATTCTCCCATTCCTATAAACAGGATCATAATATAAAAACAATTTAATCGCATATATCAGGACATGAAACACGATCCCTTTCTTATTAGATGAATAAAAAAGTTATTAGATGAATAAAAAACAAACCATTATTATACAATATCCTAGAATGCAGACAATTATCGTACTCCCCATTAATTCTATGAGATACATTTGTTGCATAGTGCGCTCCACTAATTGCAAAAAACTGAAATGTCGTTATGAATAATATGAAACTGATATTTCTGAGAGAAACAATAAGATTGAAATATTGCAATCCACGTGCAGTATACAGTATAATAAATGCAGTATGCAGTATACAGTTAATAATTGCGATTTACTGTTGTAGTGACGATTCAATAAAAGTTACGAAATACATGCGCTCACCTTCGTATTCTTATTTGATATTCGACTACTTCAGCCAGCTTTCTAATCATATCATGTTTTTCAGTCCACTGTTCCTCGAAGAGATGTTTCATCAGCTTCATCAGTATTTTCAGCTGGCCACAAGCATGCATCGCAAAAACAGCCGTCAGACCACACACGGCTGTCGTAATCGAAAATGTGATTAAACCGGAGAAAAACTGCATCGCAAAAATCATCTCATAAGTAGGGCTGGCTTGCGCGTTGAAAGAGAAGAAATAACCCGGACAAGGTAAAGGTTTAATTGTGATATTCTGCGCGGTAACAAGTTTTCCTTTTGACAACGGTAAGATCGTCCGGAAAGAGACCCCACTGCCGTACATAAATATCCCGCAAATTGTGACTAGGCGTCTTCCAGTTTTCGCGGATTTAATCATCATGTTTCGAGCGTCCGTATCTATTACGTTTTTCCAATCTTCTTCGATGTGTTGTAGGCAACGCTTGATCTGCCCTTCGCGAAATATCAAATTACCATATTTACCGATGGCCATAAAACCGAAAAGGAGTAGAGGTAACATTTGTATCCTGATACGCGTTCTCTTCTCATGCAGCCAGAAGAGGAAACCGGGAATCAGGACGCAGTAAAGCAGTAACCAAGAGATTATGATCAGTAGTAACCTACAGATACGGCCGCCGATAGATTTTCTTCCGTCTAAGGACGGCCAAACTCCAAGTATGTACAAAACATTACGTGTTACTTTAGTAATATACATAATATCATCCTCATAACGTTCGTTATTCGGCATAATTCTTAAATTTTCGAAGAAAATCGTTTCTCAATTTTTTTTAGACGGATTTACTTTCGTATGTAAAGCCGTACGAATTATTACGAGTACGATAGAGTTCAGATGCGCGCTCGATTACAACTGACGATTGCAAAGGGAGATACAAATCAAGTAAATTCGCTGCTCGCTCGCGCTTGCGCGATTTTAATATTTAGATGTTGCGTGCTTGAGAGGCAGCAATGCTTTAAAACGTTGGCAGCAAACTTTGAAAGCCAACTTGCTCGCGGGCAATCGGGACCGTTTGCGAAAGTAAGTATTTTTGTTCGTCAGAATTGTCTCCCCTTTTTCAATGGACTAAAGTTAAGCTGTAACTTTATTTCTTCCTGTATCCGAAGTTATAATTATAGACATCGGAGGTCGAATCAGTATATTCTGCATCATGCAATCAAATCTAATATTTGCTCTCAACCTCTGATGATAGCAATCATAACTTTGATAGAGGAAGGAATAAAATTGCAGTTTATTCGTAGTTCACTGAAAAAGGGAGTGCACATTTATGAACAAAAGCACTTGCCTCCACAATAAAAATATTTTAACGATCAACATGGTCTACATTAATTTCGAGACTGTCTCGTTACGATATATACTAAACAATTTTAATTATATTTTGATTAGAGCATACAAAAGTGTTACTTACATTAAAGAATTTACTCAACGTCATCGTCGTTATTTTCTGTCACTGAAGGTGGCGAGGTGATGATATACCAGGTGTAGAAGTATGAAACCGGAATTCCCCTATAAATGGTGCCAGCGTTCAGTTTAGTGACCGTAAGACCGCTACTGCCGCGCTATTATATTCTCCTAACAGCTGACGAATATTGTCAACAAACATAACCCCAACTTTCATTCTCTAGTATATTTTTGTATAACCTTAAACATGTCACGTTTCGAGCCTACTAACTATGATTTGCGGACAGCATTGATTTTCTGTTATCATTTAAAGAAAACTGCTGCAGAATCACATCGAATGCTTGTCGAAGCTTACGGTGAATATGCTCTTGGTAAATCTCAGTGTTTCGAGTGGTTTAAAAAATTCAAAAGTGGTGATTTTGACGTGAGGAACGAAGAACTATGAACTATGAACTATGAACTATGAACTGCTGAAACCTGGTCAAACCGTCAATACTAATCGCTACCAACAACAAATGATCGATTTAAATCGAACATTGACTAAAAAACGACCAGAATATGCAAAAAGGCAACACAATGTCATTTTGCTCCATGATAATGCCCCATCACATACAGCAAAACGGGTCAAGGAAACGATCGAGTCGTTCAGTTGGGAATTACTACCGCATGCGGCTTATTCTCCAGACTTGGCTCCGTCCGATTATCACCTGTTCGCATCGCTAGGACACGCTCTCGCTAACCAACGCTTCGATTCGTATGAAAATGTGGAAAAATGGCTAGATAACTGGTTCGCTTCAAAAGATGAAAAGTTTTTTTGGCACGGCATTCATAAACTGCCAGAGAGGTGGGAAAAATGTGTTCAAAACAGTGGAAATTATTTTGAATAAAGTATTATTTATCACTTTCGAACAACAGACGTCTTATTTGTATAAAAAAATTCCGGTTTCATACTTCTACACCTGGTATCGAGATTAACATAATCATCTCAATCGCTTTTCTGAGAGACATTCGACACCACGCACCTTCATAACACATGGATGCAAACTGGATGTAGTTCTCAGTGAGCAGATCACTGTCAAAGCAGTATATAAACACGTTGAAAATGATGAATGCAAATCCAAACAAATACTTAAAAATTTGTACGGAAGTTTCGTTTTTGTTTAAATGAAAGTAAACAAATTGCATGGCATATGTCTGTGACAAAATGTGCCATCAAGTTGTAAATATTGCAGACTATAAGTAGCACAATTCGACAAAATTTGTATACGATTTCATATTGTGGACTAGCTTATTCAATAACAGTATAATCTGAATGTTGAATATAAAAAATTAAAAATAAATACATATTCATTTAAGCATTATTTACGAAAAAATCAATAATCATAAATCAGTTTATGCTTGCAGAAAATAACCTTGACTGTAGTCCAAAGTTTTATCTTAGGATCAAATTCGAGAACTTCACAGTGCAAAGGAAGCAAACTCACGGTAACATTATCCTTGCTGACCTGTTTCGAAGATACCAAGGATAGAAAATAATAGAGTATCGTAGTTTAGCATATGAAAGCTACGAAAACAATTACGAATATGCAGCCCAGTCTAGCATTCACCAGTGTGATACAGACAGTGTGATCTCTCCGTCCACGACAAGTATCGTGTGTCGTAAATTATCAACTACGCGATCGACACAGGACTTCAGCTGATCCTGATGCAACAGCAGCAAAACGTATCTCGCTAATATCGTTCATGTGAGTAATAACGAATCGTAATATAAAGATTTGCTATTTCTCTTTGACGATAAGTACAATCCATGTATTACACGCACGCACGCACGCACGCACGCGCGCGCGCGCACACACACACACACACACAAGCTAACCCATTTTTTAGTTATAGTTCAAGAAGAAAGTACGTTCACTTATATTCCGAATACTAAAAACGCAAAAAAAGATTGTCATAGATATCAGTATGACATCAAAATATGGCCTTTGACTTTCACTGGATATTGAACACAAACTTGATTTATATTTACACAGAGAAACGATTTATTGAATCAAATAAATGTTTCTTTGGAATAGTCCAAACAAATTATTTAATTGACACAACAAAAATATTTCTTTGGAACTAAGCCGCAAGTAAATATTTTTATTGCGTCAAACAAAATTTTATTCGATCAATAAAAAAATTCGTTGGGATTCCAAAGAAGTGTTTATTTGATTCAACCAAATCGTTCTCTCTGTATACGCTGCTCTTAAAATATAAATACATTTTTCAGTAATTATTATGAAATATACAATCACTAACTTCCTTTTTTTGTTGAACATAAAAAGAATAAATGCTTCTATGTTCGAAGTAATATTACTGATAAGCTTAGTCTGAGTTTTCCTGTCCAGGGAAAAGTTTTCCTTAGTTAGAAAATTACGATTTGACGTTTTACAAAGAAAGAATACTAATAAGTGTAGTAGTGTATAGAATATAGTTCTTGAATTACAGAAAATTCGTAGTAAATTATTGTATATCCTGGACAATTGCAAGAATATTTCTCGTTTTCTATTTTTACATGA
>NW_022639712.1:155911-156019 GCF_010583005.1 Odontomachus brunneus
ACCTGGCTTGCATTTTCGCCTTTATCAAAGAAAAACTGTAAAATATGGCGTATTTTCTCTTTGCTGGTGTCCATCTTTGACGCGCGCTCAAACAATACTAAGTCAAAC
>NW_022639712.1:156029-159169 GCF_010583005.1 Odontomachus brunneus
GAATACTAATAAGTGTAGTAGTGTATAGAATATAGTTCTTGAATTACAGAAAATTCGTAGTAAATTATTATATATCCTGGACAATTGCAAGAATATTTCTCGTTTTCTATTTTTACATGATTATTTTAATTTTTTTGTTTGATAAAGGTAATATTTAATACAAAATAAATAGTATGAAATAGACAGTACTCCTTATCATGATCGATAGCGATTATAAGGTAGAAGATTTTTGTGTTGTCAAGATATTGACAATGTATGACATAATAACATTTGCATTACTAAAGACAAGACAGATACAAATATAAGGTGTAGTAAAAAGAAATCTATTATTTTTGCATGAAATTGAAGGCTTTATTTAGCATAGTTAGAATGATCCAATTTAGGTCAAATATGCACCGTTTTGTTCGATAACTTGTTGCCATTTTGAAGGTAATTCCATTATACCTCTCTCATAGAAACCCTTGTCCCTATTGGCAAAAAACTGGGACAGTCGATTTTCACAAGCTTCTCTTGAGGCGAATTTTTCACCAGCAAAATCATTCGCCATAGACAGGAACAGGTGGTAATCACTTGGTGCCCGGTCCGGACTATAAAGTGTATATTTATTTGCGGCTTAGTTCCAAAGAAATATTTTTGTTGTGTCAATTAAATAATTTGTTTGGACTATTCCAAAGAAACATTTATTTGATTCAATAAATCGTTCCTCTGTGTAAATATAAATCAAGTTTGTACCTTCAATATCCAGTGAAAGTCAAAGGCCATACTTTGATGTCATACAGATATCTGGGATATCTGGGATGCATAAGAACCTCCCAACCAAGCTTCCGGAGCTTCTGGTGAGTCACTATCGATGTGTGTGGCCTGGCGTTGTCCTGATGGAACACAATTGCTCTCCTATTGGCCAAAGCTGGCCGCTTCTGGGCGATTGATTCCTTCAGACGGTCCAATTGTTGACAGTACAGGTTCGAATTAAGAGTTTGACCGTAGGGGAGCAGCTCATAGTGGATGATTCCCTGCCAATCCCACCAAACACACAGCAAAGCCTTCCTGACCGTCAATCCAGGCTTGGCTACCGTTTGCGCCGGCTCACCGCGTTTCGACCACGACCGTTTTCGCTTGACGTTGTCGTAAGTGACTCACTTTTCATCACCAGTCACCATCCGCTGCAGAAATGGGTCGATTTTGTTGCGATTCAGCAGCAATTCACAGATGGAAATTCTGTCCATGAGGTTTTTTTGCATTAACTCGTGTGGCACTCATATATCGAGCTTCTTTTTGTATCCAGCCTTATTAAAGGTGGTTCCAAACGGTTTTTTGTGCAATGTTTAGCTCCTGGGCAATCGAAACAGTGCTCACATGACGGTCGGACTCGTCGATTTCCATTATTTTATCGACATTTTCGACAATTGGCCTTCCAGAGCGTGGTGCATCTTTGACATCAAAATTACCGAAACGGAATCGACGAAACCAAAATTGCGCGTGATTGGCTGTTACAGTATCAGGACCATAAACACTATTCACATTTTCAACCACCTGGCTTGCATTTTCGCCTTTATCAAAGAAAAACTGTAAAATATGGCGTATTTTCTCTTTGCTGGTGTCCATCTTTGACGCGCGCTCAAACAATACTAAGTCAAACAATCACAAAACTGTCTACGAAGTTTTTTTTAGTACGAAATCTTTCTTTCTAACGCCATCTAGCATAAACCGATCGCACTTATACAACGCGAGATACACATTACTAAAGCCATCTATTGGAAAAATAATGGATTTCTTTTTACTACACCTTATATTTGATATAACGATATCACGTTTCAAATTCAGTGTAAAATAGAAAATCTTACACATACATATGTTTTCAAAAAAGATATATATTTAATCAGGAACACATATTCTATATTTATACATTACACCAATTTGCATTTCACACATTCATATTATTAATAAACATGATACGATATCACTATTGCAATATGTACAATTTGTATCGTTATCTTAATCATTAAAGCAGAAATATTCAATCGGTAACGTTTCGAAGCATATTAAAATACGTCATAGATGTTTTAACCACCTAAAACACCATGTGACTCAATTACTCGCTTAATATACTGAAACCATTTCGTTTGTCATAATAAAAGAGTTATTAATTACAAGATTGAAAAGAATAAAATATATATATAGACCATACACAAATATTCAAACAAGTAATGGACTATTCGAATCACATTTACTGAAATGGACTAATATTATTACAAATTTAATAATAGTTTAGAACATACTGTGTACTTTTTTTGCAATATAAGACAATGTAATCCAGCGGACATACATGCAGATGACATTAAAAATATTATCTTACGTTTGCAAATGTTTTGAAGGATAAGTCTATAATTTTTCCTGCAGTGAGCTTGATGGGCAAATTAGACACAATCATTACCAACACGATGCCGCGTACTTTTTTGTCAGGGAAACGATACCACTCCAGCTCGCACGATGTACTAGCCACTTTTTCGGCCTGTCATTATTATTATCAAACACGCATAGAATAAAATTGTGCATATTGTTAAATTAATATCTAAGTAATGATTATTTTAATAATTATTAAATATCATATTTCAGTTTTTCTTTTCCAAAACAAGAATTAAAAATTACTGCTGCAGTACTTGTAATAGATGAAACAATTACATTTATGTACGGGCAATTGACTATGTAATTTGTTATGAAATAGTAGCGCTTATTAAAGTTTGACATTTTGACACAAATAAACTTACCTGGCTGATAAGTTGTTCACCAGTGTAACAAAACATAAACACAATTATCATTATGGTGGAGATAGTTATAAAGTAAGTACACATAGCTATTGCATTACTATTCTCCCATTCCTATAAACAGGATTGTAATATGAAAGCAATTTAATCACATACAGGGTGTTTAAAAAGTCCCGGACTGGTGAAATATCTCGAAAACTAAGCATTTTAGAAAAAAATGTTTCAGATAAAAGTTGTTTAAAAAGATGTATTTACTGATCACATCAGTTTGACCTTGGGTTGCGTAGCGGAGGTCAGGTCAAGGTCACATTAATTTTTTTAAATGGAACACCCCATTTTTCATTGCATATTCTTATAGCACATCTCGAGAGCTTT
>NW_022639712.1:165745-166074 GCF_010583005.1 Odontomachus brunneus
CGCCGGCTCACCGCGTTTCGACCACGACCGTTTTCGCTTGACGTTGTCGTAAGTGACTCACTTTTCATCACCAGTCACCATCCGCTGCAGAAATGGGTCGATTTTGTTGCGATTCAGCAGCAATTCACAGATGGAAATTCTGTCCATGAGGTTTTTTTGCATTAACTCGTGTGGCACTCATATATCGAGCTTCTTTTTGTATCCAGCCTTATTAAAGGTGGTTCCAAACGGTTTTTTGTGCAATGTTTAGCTCCTGGGCAATCGAAACAGTGCTCACATGACGGTCGGACTCGTCGATTTCCATTATTTTATCGACATTTTCGACAATT
>NW_022639712.1:166452-180902 GCF_010583005.1 Odontomachus brunneus
CCAAGGTCAAACTGATGTGATCAGTAAATACATCTTTTTAAACGCCACAACTTTTATCTGAAACATTTTTTTCTAAAATGCTTAGTTTTCGAGATATTTCACCGGTCCGGGACTTTTTGAACACCCTGTATATGGGGATACGAAACACGATCTCTTTCTTATATTGTTTTGATGAATAAAAACAAACCATTATTATACAATATCCTAGAATGCAGAGCATTACCGTATTCCCCATTAATTCTATGAGATATATTTGTTGCATAGTGCGCTCCACTAATTGCAAAAAACTGAAATGTTGTTATGGATAATATAAAATCGACATTTTTCAGAGGAACCACAAAGCAGATTGAAAAATTGCAATCCACGTGCAGTATACAGTGTTAATAATTACCATTATGCAATTAATTATCATTATGTTAACGAGATAGATTGAATAAAAGTTACGAACTACATACACTCACCTTCGTATTCTTATTTGATATTCGACTATTTCGGCTAGCTTTCTATTCATATCATGTTTCTCAATCCACTGTTCCTCGAAGAGATGTCTCATTAGTTTCATCAGTATTTTCAGCTGACCACAAGCATGCATCACGAAAACAGCTGTGAGACCACACACGCCTGTCGTAATCGAATATGTAATTAAACCGGAGAAAAACTGCATCACAAATATCGTCTCATAAGTAGGACTGGCTTGTGTGTTGAAAGAGAAAAAATAACCCGGACAAGGTAAAGGTTTGATTGTGATATTCTGCGCGGTAACAAGCTTTCCTTTTGACAACGGTAAGATCGTCCGGAAAGAAACTCCAGTGCTGTACATAAATATCCCGCAAATTGTGACTAGGCGTCTTCCAGTTTTCGCGGATTCGATCATCATGCTTCGCGCGTCCGTATCTATCACATTCTTCCAATCTTCCTCGATGTGTTGTAGGCAGCGCTTGATCTGTCCTTCGCGAAATATCAAATTGCCGTATTTACCGATGGCCATAAAACCGAAAAGGAGTAGAGGTATCATTTGTATCTTGATACGCGTTCTCTTTTCAAACAACCAGGAGAGGAAACCGGGAATCAGGACGCAGTAAAGTAGTAACCAAGAGATTGTGATCAGTAGAAACCTACAGATCCGGCTGCCGACTGTTTTTCTTTCGTCTAAGGACGGCCAAACTCCAAGTACATTCAAAACATTACGCGTTACTTTAGTAATATACATAATATCATCTTGATAACGTACGTTATTCGGCATATTTTTTAAAAAAAGTCGTTTTTCAATTTCTTTTAGAGAATTACTTTTGGATATAAACTTAGAATTACTTTGAATGTACACCCATATTATTATGAGCACGATGGATTTCAGATGCGAGCTCGATTATAACTGACTGTTGCAAAGGCAGCTATGAATTAAAGCTATGATTTGCTGATAGCTTGCGCTTGCGCGCTTTTATATTCGGATGTGAGCTTTTATATGTGTGTGGCGGTTCGGCAGTTACCGACCGCGCGTCCGTCGGCGCGTGCGGTACGGCAGCCGGCATTTCGCGCTGGAAGGTGCAAACAGGTGCTGCAGCCACGCCGGCTCTTTGCAGCGGCGCTGCGAGAGCCACCGTTGTGCGCGCTATAAAGTGTGTGTCTCCGCGCTCTCTCTCGAGAGAGATTGTCCGTTCGTAACCAAGAGTCGTAAGAGAGCCGAGTGGTTAGAGAGAAGCCGTCTCTCCTCAGACATTGTCGGTGACTTTCCGCTCTCTTCCCGGAGTTTTCTGTACGCGACGCTCGTCTGCCGTGTTGCCGTGCTGTACGCGCGATCGCTAGCGAGACGTGCCCTTGTGTGCAACGCACGTCTTCCGCATTCTCTGGTTCTGTGGAGCCGTTACGCCGGCATGTATTGTCGCGAGTGTTAGGGCTATCGCACACAAATTGACATAACTGCATATGCATAGCATAAGACCCTATGTACCAATGAGCATCGAGTATTAAGTCGCCATATTGGTGTTCGATGCTTAATATTCGATGCTCATTGGTCCATACGATTTTATGCTATGCATATGCAGTTATGTCAATTTGTGTGCGATAGCCCTTAGTGCTGCGCGTGCTGCTCGCTTCGTGCATTGCAGCGAGCGTCTTCCTCAGCATCTCCGAGCGCCCGATGCGCGGATGCAGTCTATGTTTGCGATTCTCTTTCTCGTGAGTCGTGCACGTGATCGCCACGTGCCGCAGTGCGTGTCCGCGGCGCGCCAGTTTCTGTCCGCGCACGCCGCGCGTTTGACTCGGAGGGCGGCCGCGGGTACGCACGCGTGTTGTGTGAGACCTGAGAGGCCTCAGCGTAATTAGTAATTAGTTCCACGAACAAAAAGGATAGGCAAGCGTGCCTCTTGTCCTTTGTCGACTTGTACGAAGAAACCGGCGAGCTGTGCACGTGCACAGCTGCGTGCCGGGCTCTCAGCCAATCGCGTTCGTGCTAGTATCACGCGAGTTCCGTGTTTGTTTCCTTTCTTTGTCAACGACCTTCGTTAGTCTGTAAGGCTGTTAAAATAAAGTCGTTATTGTTGCTCGCAATCGTGAGATAGCACCGTAGGGCGATCCTTTCCTTTGTCCCTGAGCACACCCAGTGAAGAACATTGAAGTAATTTTGTGGGGCCACGGTTATATCGTTCGTGTAACCGCGGCGGCGGCCTGGCGTGTCGACCCACAAGTGGTGACCCCGACGTGATATGGGTGATGTGACTTTGGGATCGTCGTAGGCCCTTGCGTGTGCCTTGCGTGGCGAGCGATCGTTCCGGCGTTTTTCGTCCCTTCATTCCGATTGTTTTTGTTATATTGCGCTGCACCCTGCGTGGTGCCTTTCAGTGACGAGGTCAAATGTCAGTGCGCGTGTTCGCGGTGCAAGTGATTCCGCCGATCCGTCCCGAGTTTCCGCGGGAGTTAGTGTGCGGGTAGATGCGATGCTGCATTCGCCAGTGCGCGCCTCAGATGAAAACCCCGGTGCCGTGTCGGTGTGCCGGCCGCGGACCTGTCCCTTCGCCAGGGAAGCGTCAGTCAGGACGTCGGTTCGGATCAGGAGGCCGCTGCGGTCGAGGCGGTTGGCTCGTGCCGTCTGCCACCCTTTTGGCGAGCCAAGCCAGATCTCTGGTTTGTCCAGGCGGAGGCTGCGCTCCAGCTGGATCGTGTTCGTAGCGATGAGACGCGCTATAACCTCATCCTAAGTATGCTGGACCCAGACACCCTGAATGACATCGAGGACATCGTACGTTCGCCGGACATTGACAAATATCTCACGTCGAAGAACGCCATCCTGGCTCGGCTTACAGACTCCGCGGATCGTCAGCTGTTGAAGCTGTTCATTCAGCTAGAGCTGGGCGACAGGCACCTGTCGCAGCTTTTGCGCCACATGCGTGACCTCTCGGCCAACCGTGTTCCCGACGAAGTGCTGCGAGTTAAGTGGTTGGACCTTCTGCCAGTGAGTGCCCAGCGCCCCCTCCGTATCCTGAAGACTCCGAGTCTGGAAGAGCTCGCTGCCACGACGAGATCGTGGAAGCTACACCTGGCGTGGTTTCACTCTCTCCCGCTCCCGTGGACCTAGTGCAACAGGCCGCCATTGCTTCGGTCGGAACGTCTGCTCCGATGAGGGTGAGCAGCTCGCACCAGCTCGACCGCTTGACATCTGAGCTCGCGTCCTTGCGAGTCTCAATGGCTCAGATAGTAAGTCTCAATCGAGAGATTCTTGCCAGACTGGACAGCCCGGAATCAGTGCCCAGGGCTGCGAACTCTCAAGGGTTCGGTTCTCTCGCTGCTGCCTAGGTCAGCTGTCAAGGACAAACTGCAGAAGCAAAAGCTGACGCTCCAGGCGGCCAACGCTTCGGCCATCGCCACTTATGGCCAGCGGACTCTCACCCTGGACTTCGCCTTGCGACGACCGTTCAGGTGGACGTTCACAGTAGCTGAGGCCTCAGCGTGCGTAATTAGTAATTAGTTCCGCGAACAAAAAGGATAGGCAAGCGTGCTTCTTGTCCTTTGTCGACTTGTACGAAGAAGCCGGCGTGCACAGCTGCGTGCCGGGCTCTCAGCCAATCGCGTTCGTGCTAGTATCACGCGAGTTCCGTGTTTGTTTCCTTTCTTTGTCGGCGATCTTCGTTAGTCTGTAAGGCTGTTAAAATAAAGTCGTTATTGTTGCTCGCAATCGTGAGATAGCATTGTAGGGCGATCCTTTCCTTTGTCCCTGAGCACACCCAGTGAAGAACATTGAAGTAATTTTGTGGGGCCACGGTTATACCGTTCGTGTAACCGCGGCGGCGGCCTGGCGTGTCGATCCACATGTGAGAGCGCTTAAAGCTGTTGACAAAGTTGGCAGGCCAAACTTGCTCAGTGGGAATCGGGACTATTTGCACAGGTAAGTATTTCTGTTCGCTAACGTACATTCCCTTTTTGACGAACTACAAGTAAGTTGTAATTTTATTTCTCCCTGTATTATAAGTTATGATCGCAGCCATCGAAAGTTATATCAAAACATTCTGCACCATGTAATCGCGAAAGTTAACGGGTGTAACATCATCGTGCGCTGCGTCTTATCGATGTACATGCAGTATATTTAAAAATTATAAAGTTGTATTTTTTTGTTATATATTTGACGCGCGAGGTTTATGCAAAGAAAAAAATAACAAAATTTAAGCATTACCATAACATCAAAATTTTTATGAGAATTGAGTATACCTTGATATTGTATATTGTAAAAGTACAGCAAAATGGAACATTATATTCATACATTTATATTTTATAATAGTATCTGGTATAATAGAAATTGATTCAATATATAATAGAAATCATTTATCTTGTATAATAGAAATATATTTATTTGTATAATAAAAATATATTATAAATCCGAATAAAAAAATCGGATATATAATATATATACGTCATCCTCAATTCTTTTGCATTTAACATACCTATATTACGTATACACAAAATACGATGTTTATCATTGGGTAGTTTCGCCAAGCAGAATGGGAACGTTTAGTCGGTGACATTTCGTAGCATATTAAAATATGTCACAGATGCTTTAACGACCTGAAACATAATGTCATTAGTTATTAGTTTGTTTATTAGTTTGTTATTTTAGAGGATATGATAGATTTGTTAAGTTTCGACTTGTTTAACACATAAAGACTTAACATAAAAAATATTTATATAATATGCAATTAAGAGAAAATGTGCTATAACAATTTGTTGCAGATCTATGGCCGAATATGTTGGGTTCATATTGGGTTTTTTCGATTATATCTTACATCACCAAATGTTTTGAATGACAGGTCCATGATCTTTCCAGCAGTGATCTTCGTGGGTGAGTTGGACATAATCATCACTAGCACTATCCCACGCGCCTTTTTATCCGGAAGACGATACCACTCAAGCTCACACGATGTACTAGCTACTTTCTCCGCCTGTCATTAACGTTATCAAATACACGTGAGAAACTTTTATAGACTTACGGCAATTTTCTTTCAATAATATAAAAAATAATGTGTTGAACGATTTCTTTACACAAACGAAATATAATTTACCACGTACACAAATAAACCAATATTTATTATATAATATTGTTTGTTAATTGCTTAGCTCAAACCTACTTGTACAGTGAGCTGTTCACCGGTGTAACAAAACAAGAACATGTTTATCATTAGAGATGTAATAGTAATAAAGTAGGAACACATCGCTATCGGATTACTATTCTCCCATTCCTATAAATGCAATATTTTATGCAACAAATTAGTTTCAGTAATGAAAAATTTTAATAGATTTTCGTTGACAAGTTATAAATTGTTACATTTATGTTAAGATTACTCGTACCCAGAGAAAAAATATCATATCTTTTAACTCCTGATTTCTACCATGTTTATTTTTTATGCATTACTTTTATTTAAATACTATTTTCCTGGAATAATACAATATATGCAATATTACAGACCATTATTATACAATATCCCAGAAGGCAAACGATCATTGTGCACCCCATTAATTCGATTAAACATGCTTGTTGTAGAGTATGCTCTACCAGTTGCAAAAAACTAAAATATAGTTATCAATGGCATCAAATGAACACTTTTTCAGAAACGAAATTATAAAATTAGATACAATGCATACGCGAAATATCACACGACTTTTTCATAAGCAAGTAATTATTGTTATTTAATAAATATATTAACATAATATTATCTTTTAAGCCATGTAGACAATTAGCTAATAAATCATATACAATCTCTACGCAACTTATAAATTTTAACTTACTTTCGTATTCTTATCTGATGCTCAACCATTTCAGCCAGCCTTCTATCCACGTCATCTTTTCCTTTCCATCGTTCCTCAACGAGATTTCTCATTAGCTCCACCAGAATCTTCAGCTGGCCGCAAGCATGCATCACGAAAACGGCCGCGAGACCGCACATACCTACCGTTATCGAATAGGTGACTATCCCAGAGAGAAACTGAATCAAAAAGATCATTTCATACGCAGGACTGACTTGTATATCAAAGAAAACGAAATAAGCCGGACAAGGCAAAGGCTTGATGGTGATGTTCTGTGCGGTGACGATTTTCCCTTTGGACAACGGCAAGATCGACCGGAAGGAGAGACCGCTGCCGTACATGAAGGCCCCGCAAAGTGCAACTAGACGTCTTCCAGTTTTCGCAGTTTCGATCATCGTGTCTCGCGCGTCCTCACTCATTACGTTCTTCCAGTCCTCCTCGATGTGTTTTAGACAACGCTTGATCTGGTTTTCGCGGAATATTAAGTTGCCATATTTACTGGTAGCCATGAAGCCGTAGAAAATCAAAGGAATTGTCTGAATTCTGACGCGCGTCCTCTTCTCGATTAACCAGAAGAGGACACCAGGGATAAGGACACAATAAAGAAGAGCGTAAGAGATCATGATCAGTAGAAGCTTGCGAATCTTCTCGCCGATGGATCTTTCTCTGTTGAGGGACGGCCATATTCCGAGTAAACCTAGAACGTTACGCGTCAACTGCGTGATGTACATTATATCATCCTGATAATGTTCGTTGAATTGCATGTTTCTTTGTGTCGCAGATTGTCTTGTACTTTCACGCACCGGAAGGTCACTTACTAACACGAACCGTCGTGAATAACATTAAATCTTGACGCGTACTGCGTTACGACTGACCGTTGCGAGAAAAAGTTATCAATAAAGTAAATTTTCCATCCGACTGCGCTTGCGCGCCTTAAAAATTCAAATGTTACGTGAAAGGGAGAGGGTTCGAGAGTTGCGAACTAAGTTCGCAAGCTAACTTATTTAATCCCTCCGAGGATTGAGATTGCTTTTCAGGGAACATATTTCTATTTGCCCATGCACCCCTTCTTCAAAGAACTAGAAATACAAATGGCTTTAACTTTGTTCCTTCCTGTATCGAAACTTACAAATGTACCCGGCAGACGTCGACAGCAAGTAATAATTTTGATTATATAGTATAGAATATTTCGTTTGCATGTATATAGAAGTTGATGAACGGAACGATTTTGCCTTCGCTCAACTAAATTGAATAAAATGTATAAATTAAATAAAAAGTGAGATTTTATTTATTTTCATAGAGAATCTCATCATCTTTTCTATCATCATCATAAATGCTAGAAGAAAATGCTTTACGGATTACATTGCCTCGAGAACTCTCTACTTTTATTCCAATGTTGGATATTTTTACAAAAACTATACACATTTGCGGGTGAGTATTTGAGTTCAGCCAACAACGGACCGAAGCAGATTTAAATATGTCACGGCTGTCTTAATGACCTAAAGTACAATAAATCTTCGTAAATGTTTCTTATTTTTTCTGATACGTTAATTGTTCAGTTTCTTACGTTGCCAAATGTTCTAAACGATAAGTCGATGAACTTTCCATCTCTGAACTTCATTGGAGAATTGGACATGGCAATGACCAAAATTAGTGATCGCGCTTGTGCATCCGGAAGACGATACCATTCCAATGTACATGCTGTTAATGCTACTTGTTCTCCCTAGTTTAATTAGTATAAGTTACAAACAAATAATTTTACCAATTGAATGAACATGAAATTGCCAATTTGAAAATATTACTTGCCTGTCACTCTTTGTTATTTGATAAAATTAATTATTAATTATTTTATTGATAAAAATTAATTATTGTATTGATAAAAACCTGATATATGCACCTTTGTTGAAAGTTGCTTGCCAATAAAGCAAAAGATGAATATGTTGAAACCAATAGACGTGAGTCCAATGAGATACGAGCACAGAGCTGCGGCGTTGTTGTCTTCCCATTCCTAAAAAATAAATAAATTTGGCAATTATATTTATTCTCAAGGAATATTTGATAACACTTGTGTATCTTATTCTTATCTTATGTGTCTTATTGTTCTTATCTTATGTATCTTGCTCTTATCTTATGTTTCGGTCTTTCACTGAAAATAATGTCACTACATAAACATTTTTGCGCACCATGATAACATAATATCCTATGAGGCACACGATTGTAATGCATCCCGTAATTTCCATCAGACTTGTATATTGTAGCGTGTTCTGTATCAATTGTAAGAAACTAAAATATAACGTAGAATACGTTTCAATTTTTAACAGTTATCAGTTGCAAAAATTAAAAAGAATTTTATTGACGTATTATTGAATATTAATGATTATTATATGCAATATCTCTGCCTTTATAATCATATTACTTCCTTAAAATAGAATAAAAATCCACCAATAACAAATCGACTTACTTTCGCGTTTTAATCTGATGCTTTACGATAACGGCCAATCTCTCGTTCACGTTCATAATTTCACGTTCATTTACCATTTCATTCATCATCATCAGTATGTCCAGCTGAGCGCAAGTATGCATCACGCAGAGGCCCACGAGACCGCACACTGCTGTCGTGATCGTGCATTTAACGAATCCCGAAAAAAATTGCATGAGGAATACAATTTCATAAGCTGGGCTGAGTTACACGTCGAACAAAATGAAGTGAGTCGGGCACGGCAAGTGCCTGATCGTAATGTTTTCAGCGGTAACTATCTTCCCTTTGGACAACGGTAAGATCGTGCGAAAGGACACTCCGGTCACGTACATGAATATACCGCATACTAAGAGCAAACGCCTGCCGGTTCTGGCCTTCTCGATCATCGTGCTGCGTTTCTCAGTGTTGGCGACATTTCGCCAATCTTCCTCTACGCGCGACAAGCAGTCCTTCACTTGGCTCTTGCGGAACAACAGCTGACCGTATTTTGCCATCGCTAAAGCCGTAAATATCACTGTACCCATGACTTTGAGCCTCGCACGTGTTTCTTTTTGCACCATGGCCATATAGAGAATTGCCGGAACTAATTCGCAAATGAGGAGGACGTAGGAAACGAGAACCACGAAGACTTTTTCGAACATTTCTAATAACTAGAACTTCTCGCGCCCGAACGGCCAGGCGCCTAGCAAACGAAAAACTATGCGACTCAGCTCGAAACTGTAGTTTATATCGTGTTCATAATTCTCATTAGCAAACATCTTATTATATGGAGGGTTGATATATATCGTCAATATAGCTGTCGCATATTTCGATTTTATCTTATGGAATTGTATAACCGAATAATGTAATGCTTAATGCATATTTGCAGTAGCTGAAGATGAGTCAATTGCACGGGTGATTGTTGTCTACTGCAGTTGGATCGTTGTTCGACTGAAGAAAACGTACTTCATACTCATGCTTGCGCACAGAAAGAAACAATTTTAAAGGCATATCGAAGAACATCATATGCGCGGAAACGTTCAGAGGAACACACATTGCGCGCAGGTCTATTTTTATTTCGTTGCATCACATAGAAGAGAAAGAGGTTTCTTGAGTAAAAGATACAAAAGGATAAACGTTCTCAGAAAGAAATTCACATCGTAAAAGCAATGTGCGCTAGTGATCTTGACAATTATGAGTGAAGAAGTTAAGTTGTGATATAACACATAAAATCGGTACGTTTGTTTATTTAATAAGATATTTTGTAACATGTTAATATTTTTTAATATCTTGTATATTGGATAATAATCTGTGGCAAATTTGAATTAGTATTTGTTGCATAGTTACAATAAATTATATTAACTTTTTAGATATTTACAAATACCTTAGTTCCTCTTTAATTGCTATTGCACTTATTGCTATCGCACAATAATGATAATAAATCTGCCAACATACTAAAAAATATATATTGCCTCGTTATGTAGAATTCAGCATATCCATCCTCACTTTTTTATTTCGTTATTTATTCCCGGCAAGTTTTCGAAGCATGTTTAAATAGACTAAAGCAGATTTCATTACCTAAAATGATTTGTGGGGTCTTGAAGCAATTATTTATTATATTATTTAGAAAATTTCCAAATCTAGTTAATTATTGCATCACTTCTGAAAGTCTTGTTATATAAAGATAATATCATTGCTTACGTCACCGAATGTTTTGAAAGATAGATCGATGATATTACCGGCGGTAACTTTTAGCTGGATGTTTGACGCAAGTGTTACTAATATCATATCTTTTACTATATTCGTCGGAAGACGATACCACTCGAGTGTACAAAATGTCAAATTCACCTCTTCCGCCTATCATAAGTAATCGGAAGTTTATCATGAAGCAACCCTCTCATCTCCGCTTAAGAGAAATGTGAGTGAATATTAAAAGAAAATACATATAGTTAACGTAATGAAAATTGCATACTGTGCATACTGCATAATTGCATAGAAGTGCATACTGATATAAAAGTGAAACTGATTAACAATTGATAATTAACAATTTATCACAATGAGTTCGTCATTGTGTCCGAGGGATCACTTATCTTATGAAATGAATATATCATAGGAAGGCAATAATTTGTCAAGATTACCTGCATCGTCACATATTCCCCGATATAACATAAAATAAAAATGTTAATAATAACGGACGTGAGAGCAGTTACGTACGAACATAGGGCCGTCACATTTCTATCTTCCCACTCCTGAGAATGAAACTGATTTGTAATCTACTAGTAATACATTTGCTGACAATGCACCCAAACAAGAAGCACTAATTAATTTTTCGTACCCCTATTATACAATATCCCACAAGACATATAATTGTGGTACACCCCACTATTTCGACTAAGCTACTATAGCGTAACGAAGTTTCCACCAGATGCAAGAAACTAAAATGTAATTATCAGACAAGTCCCCGATTTAATCGTGAAATACAGGTGATGGAAGGAAGAAGATGTGAATAATGCATACAATATTCGTAAATTATAAATATCTCTAAAATGCCCTTGTACCTTCACACTTACTTATTATCGCTTATATATAACTAAGATAACATATGATAAAATGGAAAACTTACTTTCGTATCCTTATCTGGTGTTCGATTATAGTTATCAGTTTTGCAGCGACGTCTCTTTGCCCAGAGTTGCTCTTGTCGACAAGATCTTCCATCAAACACATCAAAATCTCCATCTGAGCACATGCGTGCAACACGAAGAGCGCGGCTAGGCCGCAAATCGTTACCGTAATCGTATACATAACGACACCGCAAAGGCACTGTAGAAGAAACACGATCTCGTAGCCCGGACTGTCCTGCGGATCGAAGAAAACATAATAACCGGGACAGGATAAAGCTCTAATCGTAACATTCTGATCGGTAATGATCTTCCCCTTCGACAATGGCACTATCGTATTGTAGGAGACCCCACCACAATACATGAACGTGCAACATATGGTAAATATTCGTCTGCTAGTAGTCGCTTTGGTTATCATCATATCTCGCGCACCGCCAATGAGCATCGTTTCCCAATCCTCCTTGATGTATTGCAAACAACTTCTGATCTCGTTCCCGTAAATTAATAAATTACTATACTTGGCAATTGCCATAACCGAATATAGGATAGGTGGTATCATCTTCACCTTCATGATCAGGTCGTCGTTGGAGAATACGTAATAAAGAATACCCGGTACCAAGTCGCAATGGAGAAAAAAGTAACAGATAACTACGACAAAAATACTTATTATTTTGTCAATCGTGGTTGGCCGTCTATCAGTCAACGGCCAAATACCAAGCGTGCGAAGTACAACATGACTCTGTTGGAGGACGTATTTTACATCCTCCTGATAATGTACATTGCGGACCATCATCCTGACAATTATACGATTGTGCGATTTTTCCTTGATTGAAAGCCAGAACGATATGTCTTCGGAATTTTAATAACGTTAAGACACTATAGGGTTGTTCATCAATAGCGACAGAAAATTCGGAACAAGTTCGAAAAGTTCTTGCAAAATTACCAGACCGAAATACTCAGCTGTTCGCTCGAGTCAAAACGAAGCACATTCGGATTTGTTAGGTTCGCGCATAGCTCGCGTTTGCTACTTGCAAGTTAAGTCCTGGTTGTTGATCGAGAGCTCATACCAGACATGGGTCTCATGTCTCAGCCGCGACATGCGCTTGCGCATATTAAAAATTAAACAACTTCGCAGAATACATTCAAGATTAAACCATTGAAGAAAGTTTTGCGAGTGATGCCGCACGCAACGTGACTTCGCTAGGTATACGTGCAGCAATATACGTGAATTGCATGAAAACTTTGACTTTGTAACTCGAAATATTACGCTTTTAAAGTGAATTACTTTTAAGAAAAAAAGAATATTTCGATGATACTATCTCAAGCAACATCATATTGGGATTTATTAGTAAATAAAATTTGTACTCACTCTTAACAATTAAGAACTCACTTTTAAGAATTATTATTTCCATTATATAAGAATAATGTTTGACATTTCGATTTAATCCACGGCTACAAATTTTTAATTTACATCTCATAAATTTTATCTTCGCAATTTAGAATAAAGAAATGATTTAATTCACCAAGTGCTATACTAACACGTGCGTTGTTTGCAGAGCTAATTAATAATTAACATAATTTTGATGCATACAGTAGTAGCTCAGTAGTAGAAAGATAACGCAGTAGTAATGTTCAAAATGTCGTCTCATCACAATTACGTTCACGCAATTTCGTCTCGCAAAGAAAATTCACGGAGCAAATTAAAATATGCCATTGATGTCTTCAAGATCTGCGATACAATATCCCATTTTCAGTACAAAGATTAGAATCGAACTTTTTCTAGATGTATAAATCTTCTTTGAAAACTTTACGAGGATAATATTTGATTCGATAATATTGCAATCGATACATCAATACATAACACATAACATTGAGTGATCGTAATGTCAATCGCTAGTACATTAAAGTAGCCACTATGAAACTCGGAACAGTCATACTTTGATATGTCAATTATATTACACAAAACGCAAATCGATATTACTCACATCAGAGAATGTGCTCAAAGTCATCGTCATCATTTTCCCAGCAGTGATCGAGGCTGGATATCGGGACATCGTGATCGGCATAATCAGTTCAATCGCTTTCTTGGGAGGCATTCGGTACCATTCAGTCGCGTAGCAAGTAGTACCCACCATCTGACAACGTTCTGTGAGCAGATCACCGATATAACAGAATATAAACACGTTAAAAATGATCGATGTAAGTGCGAAGAAGTACATGGAAATTTGTACGAACGATTCATTGTTATTTAAATCCTGAAATTTAAAAAAATTTTATAATCGCAATACAGGTATTCTTCTAAAGAACTTAAACAATCTCGTTAAACACCATTCGAAGCTGTTTCAACTTGTTTACAAGTATCATATAACGTACAGTTATGATGTAGTAGCCAAGAAGACATATGTTACACGAAGCGTTTATGAATTCCATAAGACATATCTCAGTAAATAAACCACTTACTTTAGAAACTAATCTAGAAAATTGTGGAACCATCCATGAAATTCAAGATGTTATTAGTAACTGTAATTGTGGTAAACTTGCGACAACAAACTATTACAGTTAAGTGTAACGATTGCAATAAATTTCTTCGATGTTCTACTTACTTCAACAAACGCAGATGTCGGCTAATTGCGTTAGCGATTCGATCGTCAATGGAGCCGTCGTTATGCTCACCACCAATGACAATTTCCTCAAGAAAAGAGTCCAGCACGTCACATTGACCACATATGTGCGTAACGAAATGTGCCATTAAACTGCAGATACCACAGAACGCACTGTAGAAAGTGAACCCAGCCAAACATTGTATGCAATATACAATCTCATATGCAGGACTGTCCTGTGTGACAATAAAACAATTTATGTACTATATATAAATACAATAGAAAGACGTATATACAATAAGACATTATATACAATTATATACAACTTATCATTACTACACGGAATTCAACATAGTTTTATTACGGTTTAACAGACATTAATTCAAATGAAGCACTAAAAATATTAAAAAATGCATCATCACTTCGATTTAATATTAATATATATATATATATATATATATATATATATATATATATATATATATA